>NC_060071.1:71544090-71847120 GCF_922984935.1 Meles meles
AGCAACAAAAGCCCTTCTTTTTTTCTTCTTGTATTGTGGTTTCAACTACATACAGTTGAACATATATTTCTACCACTCTTTCAAAAAAGCAGGGAAGGAAGAGTTGGTATTTTTTTCATTTTTTTATATTCTATAAAGTTTCAACTTGCCTAGAGCTAGCTTTCTGAAAGCCATGATGTTTGGAAGAGCTCAGGACGTGAACAATGATGAGAATACTTGAGGATTCTTCTGACCGAGAGGTAGCGTTCTTTTGACTCTACCTCTTATCTCAGTCCACGTGGATCCAGAGAACTACGTATGAAAAGAGCATGCTCTGTCCTATCCTTTCCCAAACTGTCAAGGAAAGCAAAAGCCAGGTCCTTTCAGGCTCCATATCCTAGGAAGTGTTCCTAATCTATGAGTACATCTTCCATACTTAAAGAAACCCATGCAAATTTAGATCCAATTCATCTGAATGCCGTAAGGTTGGCAAGGTGTATATGTTTTTGAACAACCATTAAGACTAAGAGTTAATCATTTGTACTAACTTCCTGAAGTTAAAAAAGGAACTCATTAAATAAATTACTTATTTATTCTAAAATCAGTTTTATATTGAGATGAATGATATTCTAAAATGGAATGAATTAAAAGGAAGGAGAGAAGAGCCCAAATAATAAGAATTTAAGGAAAAAATTGTAACGGATGAAGGAATGAGTTCTTCATTGTTTCTCAAGACAGTGATTGGCTTGCCCTGTCATTTCTTTAAAATATTTTGGGATGAGAATGCTTGCTTTGACAGCATAATCGCATCTTAACATTTAATATTTATGTAGTGAAGAGGAAGTTCCTGAAATATGCTTAATATTGTATACAGTTTGAAGAAGAAACAGGAATCAGTGAATAGCTACAAAACATAAATTTTGAAATTGAAACGATAGATTATTTTTTTTTTGGCAGTTCCTGAAGTTAAAAAAGAAAGCCTGAAATATCCACCATTCTTGTTCTTTTCAATCCAACATCTTACTTTAATTTTATTTTCCTCCTTTCCACTTTTTCCTGTTGTTTTTCAGCCAACAGATCCTCATACCTACCCATACAGTGACGCTATCAAAGAAAAACATACAGCCACTATGCACGCACCATGGCTAAAAGAAAACACAGAGTCTTTTGGACCATTAGTTCCTGAAAATCTAACAAACATGACATTCATATTTCTTGGGGCAATTGAAAGGCATTTGTTAAAAGTCTGTAGTTTCCTAGCACTACGAAACATGAAATATAACCCCTGTTCTTTGGAGCTCAATCTATCAATCAATAAATCGGTTTTTTTCTCTCTCTTAGTTCCTTCAAGGAAATTCCACATTACATTCCCCCTAACATTAGCTTCTCAAGCTTTCTGAGATGCTTTGCATAGAATTATATACTGCCCAAGTGCACTCCGTTTACTGGCTTTTCAGTGAGACTTGGCAGGATAATGCTCAGCCTATGGCTGACAGATAACCTTACAGTCAAGACAGTGGATTGGGTCTTTTTGAACAACTATGGCAAGGCATGGGAAAAAAGAAACAAAATCTACTTAGACCATTCCAGTGATGCTAGACTATGCCAAAAGCCACACAACCAAATTTGAATTTCTTCTGAAAGCCAGATCTCCTTGTGACCAAATGTTTCTCAGGGGAAGAAAATTGATAGCATATTAATCCATGTCACTTCAGACTATCCAAAGCAATCCATTTTAATTCTTTTCATTCTTATCCCATTTTCAGCCACAGATTAGCTAAAGGTACCATTGTGTCCTATAGAGTTAAGTTACAACTAATTATAATTTCAAAATTAAATACAGTGAGTCAGGGTGTAGGAAGCTACCCCCTGGAAACTGTGACTAAAACTGCCTGCACTGGTACAGTGGGGCAGACAAGCATCAAACAACAACCTTGATTCAGCCTGAGCTGTCACTGGGTTAAGTTAGTTCAAGACACTGTTACCGCAACACATTTGCAAGTCATTCAGTCCACTCTGAACCCAGCCCTGCTGTTAAATGTGAGAGACTGGTTGTATACCACATCCGTTCTTTCAGTCAACAAATATTTAGTGAGCATCTACTAGGTGTCAGTCATTATGCTAGGCATCGTGATAAAACAGGCAGAAATCCCCATTCTCAGGGAGGTCATGCTTATAGAGGAGACTATTCTACTCTAAATCCCCAGCTATTTTTATAAGAACAAAGCTGCAAATCCCCGGACATGTGCATCAAGGAAACAAACTGTTCGTAAAAGAAAAACCAATTCTCAGCCTTTCCCTGAATACACACTCCATTACACCTGGTCTAATTTCACGCTTACATAAATTACACCAGGGCAGAGCAATCCATTCATACATCCAGATTCTCTGAGTCTGTGTGTTCTCAGGCTCTACTGGGACCACATTCTCCTCTTGTTCCATTCACAGCTCAATTGCAGCTAAGCTCCCACATCCATCACTGTATTTGTCTTTGGCCTAGGCGAAAATATTTTCATCATACAACATCAGCTTATAATTAAAGACCAGCCCTCCCTAACAAATTCAATTGCAAAGATTTGCCTAGTCCCATAAAACTTAGTATTTTAAAAACTTGATCTGAAGACTGAGAGACAGAGAGAATGGAAATAGCCACGTATCAGCAGGCCAACTAATAATCAAAGACATGGGATGGAGAGAAAGGAAGAAAGGTGAAGCTAAATTAAAGATAATTAATAATAACAAATATAATCCTACAGATGACTGTAGCTCTAAAATCCAGGCAAATATTTACTGGAAAATATGAGTGTGCCATCGTCTGGGCAAGGGAAAAGAAACAGATTTCTTTCTTTGATGTGTGCCTTACGTGAGACACAGAGGGTCCTTCCAATCTATTTCCTTGATTATAAAATATGAATATTCTCACAAGATTGCTCTAAGGACCAAGTGAGGCTGTGTATATCTCTATAAAGTACTGCATGCGTGGAAGAGATCACATAAATTTGGCTTTTCTGAGGTATCAACACTTGAAAGCATTCACTTAGCCAGCTATCTGACAGGTCAAGTGGAAAACTATCCATTAAAAGTAGAGATAGCAGATCATTCATTTCTTACTTGTGTTATGAGAAATAAAATGTGCCTAAAACCTATTCACTTACTCATTCATTCAGTCAGCAAATACTAAGTTACTAGGTGCCTGACATTGGAGGTAAAATGGTAAAACAAGACAGAAACAGTCCCTTCTCTTGTGCAGCAGGGAAAGCACTAAAAAATTAGCAAAAAACACCAATGTGTCATTCTTATGTAAAGCCATTAACCATGCAACATGTCGTGTACCTTACACAGTGAGCCTCCAACAATATTTGCTGTTTAACTTGCAATATATATTTTAGACACAGCAAGAGCTGATCCATCCAAAGCTAGCAAAACCACATGTGGTATTATAAGAATGACATGACCAAACAGTATGTTGCTAGGTGGTTATTGTTATTGTTCACATAAACCATTACAAATGTATCTAGTGACGGAGGTGGTGGCCATGACTTGTCCAAACAGTAAATGATTTATTGATACCAGAATTGCTATGAGGACATCCAAAAGCGTTCCCTGGGGAGAAGTCCACTCAAACACATGAATTATCTCAACATGCTTGGTGCCTCAGCAAACCATTTTCATGGTGTACTTGTTTTATGTATTTTCAAGCCATCTAAATTCCAGTTTAATTATTTTCCTAGGGGAATGTTAGGGGTCAGAGTCCTAACAGAAACATAACGCTTAGAGGAGAAGCAATGTAAGTAACATAAAACTCAAGATTCCCCTGGTTTCAAACCTACAAAAAGCACTCTCCCACCTTAACTAGGTCAGTATTGGGGGGTTCTTCAGGGTAGATTCTCAGGGACCTCCTAAGCCCTCAGCTTCTAATGCAACATAGAAAAATCTACAGTGTTCTTCTCATTCTTCAATGTGGGTGACACCGCATCACTGCTCATGTCTTAATACGCTGCACACAATGTTCGCTTACAATATTCTCCTGACCCCTGCTCCCACCTCATCTCCGTCACTCTTCCTTACTGTCTGAACTCTGTCCATAAATGCTTCTTGCAATTCGTCATGGGCTTGCCATCCTTACACACATTCTTCCTCCCACCTAGAAAGCTTCCCCTCACTCTTTACATGGCTGGCAACTTCTCATTCTCTGACCATCAGTCCACGTGCATCATTATTCTCTGCTCTCATACCCTCTGTTTTCCTTCGTGGCCTTCATCACATTGGTACTTTGCTCTTTCTCTGTTTACTTTTATAATCTCTGCTTCTCGCATTAGAGTGTAACTCCTGAAGGCAGAGATAAGTGTGTTTCAGGCACTGTTGTACATCTCCAGTCATTAACACAGTGCCTGGGAAATGACTGATAATACAATGGATAAACTCACATCTCTTCTTGAACACTTCATTTCCAGCTTCATATTATAGCTTTTTAGGGGCACATTTAACAAAACTGAACTCCATACGGAGTGCCTGGTTTTAGAATACTCCGCCACTGGCCAACATTGGCAACATTTTTCTAGACGTGTCACCGAAGGCAAGGGAAATGAAAGCAAAAATAAACTGTTGGCACTACATCAAAATAAAAAGCTTCTGCACCATGAAGGAAACCATCAACAAAACAAAAAGGCAACCTATTTAATAGGAGAAGGTATTTGCGAATGTATCCAATAGGGGGCTAATATGCAAAATATATAAAGAACTTACACAACTCAACACCAGAAAAACAAACAATCTAATTTAAAAACTGGGCAGAGGACCTAAATAGATATTTTTCCAAAGAAGACATGCAGAAGGTCAACAGACACATGAAAAGATGCTCAATATCACTCATCAGCAGAAAAATACAAATCAAAGCTACAATGAGATATCACCTCAGACCTGTTGGAATGGCTAAAATCAAAATCATAAGAAAGAACAGGTTTTGGTGAGGATAAGGAGAAAAGAACACTCAAGCATTGTTGGTAGGAATGTAAACTGGTACAGCCACTGGGGAAAACAGTAGGGAGGTTCCTCAAAAATTTAAAAATAGAAATACCATATGATTCAATAATTCTACTACATTTATGTTTATATTTACATAAAGAAAATGAATACAGTAATTCAAGAAGATAGATGCACCCCTGTGTTTATTATAGCATTATTTACAATAGCCAAGATATAAAAGCAATGCAAGTGTCCATCAGCAGATGAATGGATAAAGATGTAGTGTGAATATACAATGGAGTATTACTCAGCCATAAGGAGGGACAAGATCTTGCCATTTGAGACAATCTGGATAGACCTAGAGGGTATTATACTAAGTGAAATAAGTCAGATAGAGAAAGACAAATGCCATAAGATTCCACTTAAACGTGGAATCTAAAAAAACAAAACAAATGAATAAACAAACAAAAAGCAGAATCAGACCCATAAATAGAGAACAGGATTTTTTTTTTCCAAAGTCTGAGCTCTTAACCAGTTTTCTAGGAATGGTCAGGCAATTGAAAAAACATAAAATCTCCTAATTAGGCATATTAAATTAAAACACTGAAATTATTGTCATGTGATAGCGATAGGTTGGAATGAGGATTCTTTTGGAATCAAATTTAGTTTTGAAAATAATTTTCCTATCATTTACCCTCATTCATGAAAAATCAAGAATAACAACCTAGGAGTCATGAGAACACGCGAGCCCCATGCACTCTTCAGGTTGGCTCAGTAAAGGGCTGTAAAGACTTCTCAGTCTTTGCCTTTTGTTTGGGTTTGTGATAGCTTGTTCTGCTTGGCAGTGTGGAAAAACACTGTAGAAAGAAATGAAGCCTAAATAAGGTCTGAAAAGAAATAGGTCTAGCCAACTCCAAATTGTGCTATTTTTTTTTAATTAAGGAATTTTCTATGGTGTTTAAGGGTTGTTTTCCTCAAAGAGGGCAGTTCAAATTGCTATTACACACTGTTATTCAAAGCCAGTTTTGTATCATTTAAAGGTATGTATGCCTTTGCCTTTTATTTTTCCCATAGTACAACAAGAAAGTTCCAAAATATTCTTCACATTGCAAATGAAGCTTATAAATCATTATACAAAGAATCAATCAATATTTACTTCTGAAGAGCCACAGTTTTGCCTTTGTGTTTTAATGTTCACTAGTTTGAATTTAAAGAATAAATCACTGGAATCCCTAACAGAATATAAGCCTTTTCCATTAAGACTTTAGGAAAGAAATGATCCCTAAGAGCTAATGTATATTTATAAAACCATTTTCAATTTGGGTAAAACTTGCCCCCAAGACCGCAAGACTTCTCTCTCACCTAATTGAGTGTCCTACAACTGTGAAGGTTAACAATGTCTCCTATGAGAAGGCAGACAAGAGGGTAAGGATCTCCAGGGGCAGAGACAGAAATGGGCCTGTTTTATGATTTGAACCATTAGAACATTCTTTATTTCCTGAGGAATAAATATCACAATCTATTGTTTACTTACAGAGCTCTTCTGAAACAGTTCAGAGAAAAGGGATTGCTGCTGAGGGAATATGGTGTAGGAAAGTTGGAGAACATTTCCTTTCATGTATGCCACAGAATAATTCACTTCCCACACATTTTAATTATCAATATCTGTACTCATATTTTCACATGAAATACAGAGGCATTTGTAGGTATTGTTCAGAATACTTTTTTAAAATGTTGAATTAAACAAATATACTTAATATTTAAATGATATCTCTCAACAACTTCAAGATCCCATAGTTAAATTAAGTAAATCAACAAAGATTTAATAAATACCTACTCTCTTCACAGCACTGGGCTCAGTACTCAATGAGACATAATTTTTGTTCTTTGGTTTTTGGAAGCACCATAGCCCAACTAGAAGACTACATATAAATCGGCATTTTATTAGCCCCCAAATTAGAACTAGATCAACAAATTTGATATTCCCAGATCATGGAATCTGATAGGTCAAATTTAACTTTTTTTAAGAAACACTAGTTAAAAAATATATGTGTGTGTGCATTCACATATATACTCATGCCTGTGTATATACATTTATTCATATTTTTAAATTAATATGTCATTTATGTTTCATTTAGTAAAGAAAATACTTTTAAGAAAACTTAAAATATCATGACTTATTTATAAGGCTTCCTAAAAGGCATGAAACAGGATTCTAGGATGTTTTTATGCTGGAAAGTGTCTCAGTATAAGAATCAGGAAATGTGCATGGAAAAAAGTTTTTCACACGATGAACATGCTCATTCCTTACTTCCTAATAAACATCATTAAAAACCACATATATATATATATATATATATATATATATATATATATATATACACATACACACACACACACACATACATACATACATACATATACAAAGACAAGGGCTGGGTCAGCCAGCTATTTAAAAATATAATGAAGTACAAAAAAAAAAGAATTAATTAGAGGAATAAAAATACTAAAATGGCTAATGTGGTTTAAGGTGAATGACAAAGACTAAACCTTTAATGCACACATTAACCATCAAATAGAAATATGGAGGAGGTCTGGGCAGCCAAAGCAAGTAATGTCAGTGAAGTTGCCATGAAGTTGCCTGGTAACTGATGGAGTTGGGAGCTGGTGCTCCCTATGGTCAGGAAAGAACTGGAGGAATAAGTCTTAAAGTTGACCTTGAAAGAAAATACTTTAACCAATCTAGAAAAAGAAGCTCTGGTTTCAGAAACAACCAATTTTTCCAGTTCTGGTAAGTAGAACCCTCCATAGCTGATAGAAACCAAAGGGCATATATGCTGATCCCATCAAACCTTCCTGAACCAGGTGTTTATCTCTACTTAATGCCAGTAACCCACCCACCACCTCACCTAGGTGATACTTTAGAGTGTTTGAAAACCAAATCCCTGAGAATGGGTGTTTCATATTGCACATCAGTGTATGGCCAAATGAATCCTCTCAGGAACACGGGAGGTGAGTTACTACATGTTGAAAATCTTCCTCCAAGAACCTCTAGACATGTAGTAGACAACTATTCATCTTCAGATAAGGATCGCATATGGATTTAAAATGTCTACATAGAACACAAAGGTGCTGTCAGATATGTCAAGTGACTTTCCAAACAACTGCTAAAATAATCAGAATCCAGATCCTCGGGATAAAGATGTTAAAGGATTTAATGGAGAAAAGTTGGGGGTGGGGATGGGCATTCTAAAATTCATGGATTTAGAAGTGCTGAGTTAAACTAAGTAAAAACACTTACCTTCTTGAAGTGCTCCCAAGGGCTAACATGCTAATACACCCACTGCCTCTCCAAAAGAGGACATGGTATAGAGTTTCCAAAATGCTATTGACCATCCATGGAAACTTCATTTCATGGAACCCCCATGGGACTAATGTTCTACAAAAAGTACTTTGGCACATCATCTAGACCATGACGTCCCATATATTTGTCCAATATACATTCATAAAGCAAAAACAGCACAGATTCTCTAGAGGCCATAACGACAAAGGAACATAAACACCAAGCATTCTCAAGGACTTTCAACTGAGCATAAAAAATTGGTAAGGGTCTCCAGGCTGCTATCCATGGGATTAAGCTAAAAGAGTTTCAGAAATAGACCAGTCCACCCACTAACTTATATATACAATAAATTTTTTGAAATCCCAATACCCTGCCTTATTACAGAAATAGTGCAGAAGCCATAGTTTAGTAGAACAGAAAGGCACCACAGAGAGATTTGAAATAGGCCTTCCCTTCTTTGGAGCTGAGCAAGTTAATATCATACCTCCTCCTCTTTTCTCATAGGTCTCCAACACTGAGAAAGCTAGTATAGCAAGGACTTCCTAAGGGCAACTTTGCTCTCCATTTTCCCCTGGCCAATTCCAGCCTCTGCGTCTTTGTACTACCTCTTCCCTTCCCTTCAACTGTGGTACTTTTCATCTACTCTACCTAACTCAATATTTGAACTTTTGGGTTATTTTACTATTTTGCGTATACATTTCTAACTTTTTAAAAAATGATTTTCAGTCCCTGATGACAAGAACCATAAATTTCCTTCTGATTCCACCATAGTGCCTAGCTCAGGCCTGAGCCTTTATGAGATATTTGTTATAGTTGTTATGACCTAACTGACATGACTACAAGAGATTTTGCTCAGCACTTATATTTGAGCAAAATTCAACTTAGACATTCCTAAGAAACTAGACTCTAACCTAAAACCTCTAGTTTCGTTTTGTTTTGTTTACATTGGTTTATTTTTAAATATCAGTAAAGGTTCTGTTTCTCTAAGATGCTGCTTTCTTAAAAGCTAAAGAAGAGGCAATGGAAAGAAGGAAAACTGGTGACTTAATAGAGATCGTAGGTGAAGTGCTGATATGTAATATTAGAAGCAAATCTCTAGAGCTGTGCTGTCCAGTATGGTAGCCACTAGCCACAGCTGGCTCTTAGCTGGCCTAGACTGAGATGTGGCATAATATGCATGAAAGTCTTAGGATGGAAAAAAGAATACAAAATATCCCAATAGTTTGTAGTACTATTAAAATACAACTTTTAGATATGCAGGGTTAAACAAAAATATATTACTAAAATTAGTTTTATCTGCTTCTCTTCACTTTTTCATGTGGATACTAGAATAGTTAAAATTCTACATGTGGCTCACATTGTACTTCTCTTGGTCAGTATTGCAATAATACTTCGAGTATCCAAGACTGAAAAATGATCCAAATATTAAGTGAAGCTACTAACTTATAAAAACTAGTTTCATCTTTTTTAAAAGTTCGTAAGAGCTTTTAAAAAGGAAAAAAACAATAAATTTGGAAACAAACTGTCTTGGAAGATGAAACTATGATACAAAATTTTTATATCAAATTTAATCACTATTTTTTTCAGATTTAAGAACTGTATTAAATTATTCATTTTGATATTAGAGAATGTTACAATGAACATTTCCGTTGAAGCGCCAAGATAAAAGATGCCACATTCTAAGTCAAGTGTGACACTATGATGCGGAATTTGCAAAGGAAGTGATGACAATCTGGTCATAGAGCTCTTAAACCCTCATGCCTAATAGGAATATAAACATGTTTGAAGGAGTCGGAGATGGGATTACTTGAGAGAGAGCTGGACTGTCACTAGCTTTCTAGGAAGCTGGTGGGAGAACACATTATGATGACAAATCATGAGAGGGGCTACCAGGAGACTACTAAGACTGCATATGTATCCACTGCAATTTGGAGGACACTGTGAATTGGGAGCCATTGAATGCCTGGAAACTTGCTGTCCAGATGCCTGATTGGTTTAAGGGGGAGGTTGCTATTGTGTTGAAGTTGGTTTGCACTCTGAAAATGTATTGTGGCAAAAAACCAAAACAAACAAACAACAACAACAAAAAACCAACAATAATGCATGACTGTTTTCCAGCAGGTCATTGTGGACTACAGCAAGAGAAAGCTGGTGGAGTGGACTTAGATCCCTTCACAAGACAAGGCACACAGAGGGCTACCTGGGTGGAGTGGCAAAGAGGTCCCAAATGGCGGGAGGTACCACTGGACATCCAGGGCTTGAGGAAGGAAATGTAAGCAACCAATAAGAATACGGACATCTTTGCTCACATAAGGGACCCACAGGGGAAACATTCTGAAATGGACCAGAAAATGCCACCCACCAGCTTGGGGAAAACTAGCCCACTGAGTGGGCTGAGAGGGCTAGTAAATAGAGACAAAAATTAAATTGCTTTGTGATGGCCTCCCACCAGTCCTGCTTGCTCATACCAGGCACATGGAGCATTCCAGGGCGTGGTAGATTAAGTTCCTGCTGTGCATATGGTTACTCAACCACCAAACCTGAATGTCTAGCTCCACAGATGCATTTCATGGAAACGTTCTAGGAAGATCAAGTTTATTCGATGATCAACCAATTGCCAAATATTGCAATACCACTTCAGATGCATGGTAACATTTAGTGTATTTGGCCCCTGCTACCTACACATGAGCATTTAGTTCCCATTAGACTAAATCCCAAAGGCAAGCTCACAAGTGCCTCAATAGTTCAATAAGAGTAGTTCATTGCCTGTTACCTTTTAGGAAAAAGAAATTCATAGTTCACAGAGCTTTGCATTCCAAAGGCACTTTGAGAATGAAGTTAACTTGTGACACCTATCCTGGGGACTTTAATAACAGCCACATAATATGTAAAATTAGTATCAGAAACGCAGTGTTAACCATACTTCCAGAGAGACAGAAGGGAAAAAGGAGTACGGATTTCATCAGTACCATCCAGAATTACTCCAGGGAAAAAAGCACTGGAAAATCAGCTCTTGATTCTGTGAAGCATTCTAGGCAGTCCTCTGAAAGTAGGTCATGCTTCTACTTTCTTGTTGTAAGGCAAATGCATCCAAAATAGGCTACCTGGTTATTAAGTATTGGGGTCATTATATGTTAGCCCTTCCCATTCACTAAACACAACACAGACGCTGCTTTCCTGGATTTTACAAAATAAAGTCTTAATCGCTTTCAGGATTGTTTTTTTGAAAATTGTTCAATGAAATCATTTAAAAGAATCTCTGTGCAAAACCATCATTTATGTATCATCAGAGACACTGCACATGAGAGAATGAACTGGAATTACAGCCAACCTATCTGCCTTCTGTTCTATTTCCACTGTTGTACAAAATGAACAAAGAACCCAAACAAACAAACAAAACCCTAAACATCTTTTCCGGCTCCATTAGCACTGGAATTCCCTGAAGGAGGCAAGTATGATGAACAAAGATTAGTTTACCTTCTCTGGTCACATTTTTCTGTGGACTACAAATTATTGCCACATTTTCATTTTTATTCTACTCATTTGCCCTCCATTGTTCATTCTTTTTAGAGCTATCAGTTCAATAATGATTTCTCCTGTATTGTATCAACGAATAACCAGCAGAACAGCCAACAGACTTTCTTGATTTGGCAAAAATCCAAGCATTGTCTTCACGGTTTAGACTCGGGTAGGAATTTAACACTGAACAAATGATTTGGGACAGGGAAGAATCCATGCCCATGCTTACATTCAGATGGTACATGATGAAAAATCTCCAGATGGGTAACAATAGAAAATACCTCATTATTAGCATTTATGCTTCCAAAAGGGTTCATCTTCTGGCTCATATCAAATCTAACATTAGAATGTTAATCCAATTCCATGTGCTTTAAGAGTCTCACAAGCTAAGTCAATTTTTGAGCCCAAGCAACTTAAGTGTTTGACTATGCACTATGGTCCCTATTTTAGACTGTTTCTAAAAATTTAAACGCATCCCAGAAATGATGGCAAATGTTCACATACTCATTCAAATGTATTGCTGACTCTGTAAAGAGAATTCCAAAAAAGTTTCCAAATATGATTTGAAGAATTGTAATGTCATAGGTAAACTGTATCTCTTTCCATGGTAACTGCACAAACAACAATATTCATTTTGTGTGTCTACATTTCAGAATGTTGGTTCAGTGCTTTGGAGTAAATTTACATGTGCTACTAACAGACAGGGATCATCCTTTCTCCAAGAGTGGGTTTTTATGTTTAAAATATCAAAATCAAGCAAACAGAAATAGCCCAAGTCCCCACATCCAAGCAATACTCAAGACTCCTTTCCCTTGGCTTTTAAAATCATTTAAAAGCCACTTAGTTCAACTCTACAAGGGAGGGAAACTATTTACCTAGCTGAATTTCTTAAAGTGCTTTTTTTTTAAAAAAAAATCTGTTACTTCCATGCTAAAACTTACAGTTCTAGATTTCTTCTTATGATTCCTTAGAAAAAATTTTTTCTTGTACTAACAAGCTCTTCCCAGTGAGACCCAAATATAGCACAGTGGTTATTAAGCCAGTCTAGCTGGTTTCAGTTTTTTGATTGCAGCTCTTATGAGCTGTCTGACCTTGGGCAAGCTCTTTGACCTCTCTCTGCTTCTGTTCACTCCTCTGTAAAGTGAGACTCGTTATAGGACTTTGCTTATAAGCTTGTTACAAATTGCCCAAGTAAAGTGTTCAATATGCTGTTTGGCACATGCTAAGAACCCAGTACAAGTCATCAAAGGGCCTCTCTGTGATCCTCATTCTTTCTTGACCCTTTGAAGAGTCTAACAGTTGTCAAGCTATTTCTTAAACTCCTTGCTTTTAGTTTCTTTGGCTCAGTGCTTTCCTGGTTCTCTTGCTTCTCCTCATGGTTTCTTAGTATGTACTTTCTGTTCTCTTCTTCCCCAAGCCCATTCATCATTATCCCTTCCCCATATCCAATTTCAGCTCTATTCCCCTCATTCTCTCTTTTATCATTACCTGGAGAAAAATTTTTTTTAATTTTTAATTTTTAATTTTTTTATAAACATATAATGTATTTTTTTTCCATTTTATTTATTTTTTCAGCGTAACAGTATTCATTCTTTTTGCACAACACCCAGTGCTCCATGCAAAACGTGCCCTCCCCATTACCCACCACCTGTTCCCCCAACCTCCCACCCCTGTATTTTTATCCCCAGGGGTACAGGTCTGTGAATCGCCAGGTTTACACACTTCACAGCACTCACCATAGCACATACCCTACCCCAATGTCCATAACCCCACTCCCCCTCTCCCAAGCCCCCCTCCTCCCAGCAACCCTCAGCTTGTTTTGTGAAATTAAGAGTCACTTGTCTCCCTCCCAATTCCAACTTCTTTCATTTATTCTTCTTCTACCCCCTTAACCCCCACCCCATGTTACATCTCCACTTCCTTATATCAGGGAGATCATATGATAGTTGTCTTTCTCCGATTGACTTATTTCACTAAGCATGATACCCTCTAGTTCCATCCATGTCGTTGCAAATGGCAAGATACCTGGAGATGTCTTATCCCCTCACATGATTCACTGTGTTTAATATAAGAGCATTTAATAAGATTTTAAGTAGTCAACATTCTGAGGCAAGATGGCAAGCAAAAATGCGATTCCTTATACTTTTGTTGGCAATAATTATAATAATACACAACTAGTTTGTGTTGTCCGTGCCAAAATAGGCCCTGATCTCATTT
Source organism: Meles meles (assembly GCF_922984935.1). Taxonomy (NCBI): domain Eukaryota; kingdom Metazoa; phylum Chordata; class Mammalia; order Carnivora; family Mustelidae; genus Meles; species Meles meles. The sequence goes on from NC_060071.1 coordinate 71,558,114, forward strand.
CCATATTCTAGGAAGAAATCCTAGGAGTGCCTGGGTGGCTCAGTTCCTTCGGTTCAGGTCATGATCACAGGGTCCTGGTGGGATTCCTGTCACTGGGATCAAGTCTCGCATCAAGCTCCCTGCCTGGTGGGGAGCCTGCTTCTCTCTCTCCCCCTCTCCCCCTGCTTGTGCTCTCTCTCTCTCTCTCTCTCTGCCAAATAAATAAAATAAAAAAGGAATCCTAATTAAAAAAAAAAAAAGAAAGAAATGCTAACATACTATACCACTGAGGGTAGGCAAGATAAGTTTTACCAAGTTACTCAAGACCCCAGCAGAGAGAAGACAAAAGCAAAGGGGAGTGGGGGAAAGGAGCTATCCAAAAAACCTTATGTATCAATTTATACTTTATGTAAATGTAACAGTAGGTGGCAGACTGAAGTGTCCATGGGGGCTAAGCAGCAAACCTAAATGGAAGCAAACTAAAAATGGATGAAGTGAACAGAATGCATCACAATAGGGAGTGGTAAAGACTGTGACAAACTGGAAAACGTAACTAAAGGTATTCACATTCAGTTTTCAAAAAGTAAACACCCCAGGCCAAACAAGTCATAGGTTTCTACTTTTCGTTTTCCTTTCTTCCTTTTAGTATACAGAGATATCACTGCCACCTGCCTGCTGAGGCTAGCTAGCTAAGATACATATGTATTTGTATAAATACGTACAAATGTATATACAAATGTATATTTGTACATATTTATACAAATATATATACATTTGTATATATTTATACAAATACATATTTTTATATTTGTATATACTTGTATATACATTTGTACATATTTATACAATATATATTTGTATATATTTCTACTATATATATATTTGTATTGAGACAATTTTATTCCATACTTAGTTTCATAAAAAAGAAATAACTGATAATACAGAATAGCCTAGATACATTATTTCTTGTACTGGCTAAAAGCCACAAGTGAGACAAATTTGCTTCATGTTCTGATTGCATTTGTTGAACGAATGTTCTGATTTGCAATCCAAGCATGGATCCACTGCTTTTCTCCATCCCAAATCCAAACACTATGTTCATGGGTTATTAAGATTCACTTACTGGCTCAAAGTGATCCAAATCTTGCCAGTGTCACCCCCAAAGGGTATTCCATACTTACATTGGCTCTCTGAGGTCGTTACAGATGTAAAGAGTTCCAATATCTGCCGGGGACAAAGCTGCTTATCCTGAGAGGTACTAGTAACTGACATTTGAAATGGTCCTTTCCATGCGTATTACATCATGATAGGAAGTTGTTTATTTGCTTATTGCCACCTGGTTTTAGTCAAAATGTACCTTTCTTTCTACATCCTTTCCAACTGAAAAAATGACAGTCTTGTGGCCCTAAAAGATCATACTTGTAAAAGATGGGGCCAAATTCAATTAGTCATCAACACTGTAAATTCTGCTTAAAATGAAACCAGTGATAAGTATCCAGGACTATCCACAAATAGGTAAACAGCAATTACTTCTAGGAGATACTTGTTCAATATGATGATCGTATCTCCAGATTTTCTGGTGCTTTAAAATAAGTCCAGTTCAACATTTACTGACCATGTACTATGCATTAAGCATTGAACTTCATGTGGGAATTAAAAAGCTGAGGAAACCATAGTTATTGCTGAAGAGCTATATACTCTAGTCAAGGAGAGAGGCATGGGAACCCGCTGTCTCAACATAATGTGCTGAGCGCTATCAAAACAGGCCTGGAGAGTGTGCTAAGGGAGAACGCAGAAGGAGCACTTGGCTCAGCCTCCGGGAAGGGAGAAAGGGGATTAGTAAAGACTTCCTGGAAGTTCTTTTTAAAAATGAAAAGCCATATCCCAATTAAAACATAATGTTACTAGCCTAGGTAGTTAAACAACTTAAGTGATAAACAACTTAACCAATATATTAATCCACCTTCAGAAGTCACACTGAACACTTCCTCGTGCTTCAGGGTAGGTTTGTCCTAACTCGGTCCTATCTTTTTATTAATCACTCTTGAAATCATGAGCATGCATTTGAATAAAGGGATATAGTGCCTCTAGTTCTTTAAAGAGGTAAGCAGATGACTTCCCTAGCAGCAGAAAACAATGAAGACTATATAAGTGGAAATTCAATTCTGGAATCAAAAAGACTCCCCTTTCCCATGTGGTGAGGGAAATTGCACTTGTGTTTCCCTTGTCCCACTGAAGGTCTGGGACGCTATTCACGGGTAGAACAGGCAAAGGGTAACAAGGAAAGAGAGCCTGTTTCCCACCCAACCTCCATTACTGCACACGCCTGAAAATCTGCCGTTTAGGGATTGATTTTATTTAGATAATCACCACTGTAAAGATCTATGGGACCGAAATACATGTATGCCTTAGTGCAAATTTCAGGAGAGCAATAATGAAATGGAGCAGTTAAAGCCACTCCGAGTATAGAGAAATCCCTGAATAATATGCCAGTTTTGATTAGAATTTTAGTAACTCAATGCGTTCCTTCATTTCTTAATCTTGGTCAAAGGTGAAGTCTTTTGAAAAAAGACTATTTTTGAAAAAATAACCATGGAATGGTTAAATATCACATCCCCTTTATTTTAGACTGTATTATCATCAATGCCTGAACTGTGGGCATCAATATTCTTTGTAGTAAATCATTAACCACTTTCTTAGAGGTAAAATGCCTTATCACTTCCTCCTGTTTGTGGTTTTTCTAAAATAAATTAAGCCCAAAATTATCATCGGAGGAATTATTTTCACACACCACTGTTCAAGTTACACACTAGCAATTTTAATCTCAACAATTTAAACCCCACAACATCTTCACTGAGTAATAACAAGACCACAGAATACTAGCTAACTGAAAGAGGTATCTTTACTATTCTGAACACTTTTAGAGATATATTATCTCCAAATCAATAAAATACTTCAGGTTATAAAGAGAAACACTTTTAAAGAGGGACTCCAAAATGATGCTAAAAGCCCATGATGCATTACTCATCACACCATGTAGTGGTACTAAATTAAGATACAATACAATTTATCCAGTAATAATAGTAATTGACCTAGTAAACCTAGGCCCTTGTTACAATTACTAATGACCTAGTTACAACCTACTAAAATAGGTATTATTGCTTTATCAGCAAATAACTGAGTTTAAATGAACTTGTAAAAAAAGAAGCAGAAAATAATTTCTCCCATACCGATCTCTGCTCTTGGTTCATAACATAATATATATTCAACATCTGCTACTTGAATCTTAGCTTTCCATCTCAGAACAGAAAAAACCTTTATACAACTTGGGATAAAAAGTGATGACTATACTTTAAAAGATTCATGAGTATTTTTAACGAGTGTTTTCATGACAATTTGTACAGTTTTGTATGAAATAAACCTCCCACACCTTCACCATAAAACTCAGAACGATGAGAAACAATTATGAATGTAGAGACAAGACAATCAATAAAGCCAAAGTGCAGGGGATTAGAGAAAAAAACTCAACAATATGTCACACTAAATACATCTCAATATCACATTTGCATTTACACGTAGGCAAATCAGGTAGAATATTTCTTTCAATTAGGAGCAGCAGTAAGCATCAGACTTAGACGCAAAAAACCCACATTCCAATTAAAGCCTATTATTATGTGTGAACTTATGGAGATCCCTTGCCCTCCCCGAGCCTTGGTCTTTCCATAAGTATATGCATGTCAGAGGGCTGCCTTGAGTACTGGATAAACCACGGATGTGAAAGCCCAGTTCCTCCACAACTGACGTTTCCAGTGCATTTTGGATGCTATGCTTGTATGCCACTATGGTCCCCAGTAGGTCCTCACAGATAATTAAGAGTATTTTTCTTCACTCTAAATTTTTTCCTTTCCATACAGATGTTTCATTTGGAGCTACTTCTCTAATTTACTAGAACAACAAAGAGCTCAATCCTTACCCGTTTGGAAAATTCTCCCCTTTTTATCTTGATGCCTGCCAACTGGTGCTTATGCCTATGCGCACGAGTGAGTCCTGCAGGCCCCTGGCAAGAATTATGGAATAACATGCCTAGACGTAGGGCCACTGTCTTGTCATCACAGGAACCTTCCCAGTGACAAATCAGAAACTTCCTTAAAACTCAGCAAAATTCATGCAGGAGCTCTATAAAGCCAACACGCGCTTAAGTCAGGAATAGCTTTAGCCAGCAGAACATATTTATATTAATCGACTAACAAAAATTACCTCTTTCACACTGGGGTCCGGTAAAGCCGTAAGTGCAGGCACATCGATTCGGGGCCACACACCTGCCTCCGTTGAGACAGCCGCTCTCACAGACAGCTGGAAGGGAAGGAGAGAGAAGCTGAGAGCCCTTACCTGAAAGCAGATGCTGATGAAGTAACACTTACCATCCCCTGAGGGACAACAATAAAAAAACCTAAATAATCATGCTGGTGTTCATTTTCCACAGGTCCGCTCCAGTTCTAGCTCTGCATGTGTTCCTCGGTCAACTCCGGTTAAACTGCCAGGAATAAGTGAGTTCAAACCCATGTTGGTGCCGACAGCTTCATTCTGGGAAGTAGTTGAGCAATGCTTTCAGTTCTGTATCTAAAATGGTGGTTTCTAGGAGATGTCAGTGGGGGAGAACTGCATTTTAGCAAGCTGACTCTTTCGCTTATGATTTGAGGGCTCCCGTATGGGAAAGCACTGGCCTCTGTCACCGTTACAGAAATATGGCGTGTTAAATCACACAATTAACTGCAAACAATCAAACATTAATTCCGACCATATTTATGTGCCGAAATGAAGACCCAACTGACTGGTGTAACAGTCTATTCGCGAGGTAAGTCCAGCGATGCCTAAGGGAGGGACAATTTACTTGCCAGAAAAGGCATTAAAATAGGATCTGAGAGCTCATGCCCCAAACAACACTCTTCTGTACAACTTCCTGCAATTCCTTCACGCGTGGCCTCTTTCTAGGCATTTTTATCCACAGGTGGTGGGCTCTTCTGAGCCAAATTTGCCAATGCCGCCCACACTTCAAAGTCCAGCTCCCATCTCATTCCACCATGAGGCTTCTCTACTAGCACCTCCTTTTGAATTAATTCCTCCTTCATGTATTTCCTGCACACTTTATCTGTATCCTCGTGGCAGTCATGGAGTTGAGCCACTCAGATCTCCTTCCAAGAAAACCTACTGTAAGGAGCTTAGCTGGCGACAGCCCCCAGCCGCTGCACCTTCCTATCTGCTTCATGTTCACGCCAAGGACACAGAACTGTTCTTGATTGGCTGCTACCATCCAATGACTAAGCTTAGTGGGGTACCAGAGACTGAGCATTTCTGCCCATCATGGAACTCTTCCCATGGGAGACCTTTGCTCTGGACTCACCATCAGCCTGGCCAAGGCTTCATTCTGGTCTGAGGCACCTTCTATACAACCTACACAGTCCGCCTCTCCTTGCACGGGAGCGAGACCTACATCGTGGTCTGAAGGCCTTCCCCTCCTACTATGCCTTCTTCCCCCTTTCTTCCTTACAGGTATTTTCTACAATAAATCTCTTGTATATCCAGCTCTGTCTTGGCATCTGCTTGGGATCAGAGGACTTGAACTGACACAATCCCTTATAGCCAGAACTATGGTAAAAGCCCATTTCTCATCATCAAATTAGAGAGGTTTATGTATATTCATTGTTTTGATTTGCCTCTTGATTTACAGTCAGGGGAGAAGGAGAAGATTTTAAACAGAAAAGAAATCTTGAGATGGCCTAAGCCAACCATCCCATTGAATAGATTGGGACAGTAAGGTCTAGGAAAGTTTTTCTAACTCTGCTGGTGTTAACTAAATGCCTGTCGTGTGGTAGAATTGGGGCTAAACTCCCTCAAGGAGCACCAAAGGGAGCAGGAAGGTGTCCAGCAGCTCTTCATGATTCCTTTTCCAAAAATGCCTTTGACTCCACCCACTCCCACCAGCTCTCTAGCCACAGCCCCGGTAATAGTCTTCCTGCTTCCTGTTTCTTCCCCTGCAATTACAGCATTACTTGTGGCCACTGAAATCTTTCTCATTGTAAACACTGTAAGTAAAGTGCCTGAGGCCAGCATTTCATAGCAATAAAGGCACAGGCCAAGAAATCAGACTGCTTGGGTTCAAAACCTAACTCTGCCAGTCCCTCCCTATATAACTTTAGACAAGTCACTGATGTCCCTGTGCCCCACCTCCTCATCTGCTAGAGGTAAAAGATACCTCTAACTCAGGAGATTGCTGTTTCAGTCAATGAGTTAATACATGTGAAGAGTTTGAAAATGTGCTTCGCATATGGTAAATGGAGAGTAAATCATTCAACAGAGGAATGCTCTTGGCTATTAACCCACTCCTCTTTCCTGGCTCTCTTGTGTATGCAAACACGTTATGCATAAAGGCACTCAAAACCTGGTCCATGGCTTCCATTCTGACCTTATCTCCCTTCCCCTCACCTCCCTCAGTAACACCAAAACACGTGCTGTGTCTGACGGCTTGTCCTATGCCATGATCTTGTGCTTCGACCCAGGCTGTGCCAGCTGCAGGAGAAGCCCACCTCCCATCATCTGACAAGGGGTCTCCACCCCATCCTTCAAGATTCAGCTCAAGGGTCTCCCACATTGGAGAAGATGTCCTGTGTCTCCTCTCTCCACACTACTGTTGTGGGCTACCCAAAACTCAGTCATTATTCTTACCACACTGCAGTGCACGGACAGTCTTGGGGCATTATATAAATTTTGGTTTATTTCTAATAACATTATTCATCATAGCAAATATATATACAATGGCAAAGACTGGAAACAATAGGAATAAACCCTCATCATTAAAGATTCATTAAATAAATAATAAAACAACCATATAATGGAATGTTCTGCAACCATTAAAGCATTTAAAAATGTTTAATACTATAACATACTTCTAATAAAATATTACATAAAAAAGGAGTATGAAAAACTATGCATACAATAAGATCTCATGTACCAAATATCCATTAAAAGACTGGAATGTAATGACAGGATTATGGAGAATTTTATTGTTTTATTGTTTTCTCTTTCATTGTTTTCACTTTTCTGAATTTTCTGCTGGGTGTATATATTCATCTTAGTGTAATAAAAAGTAAGCTTTCTTAAAGGAATTTTCCTCTTCTGCAGGGGCCGACTGAGAGTAGACCCACAATAGACAGTGTTCATGAACGAACCAGCAAAGTGAACACCATGTGGTAGCAGAATCTAGGTTGGGAAACTAGAGAGATGCAGCTACCATTAACCAAGAAAAAGGACATGTTTGGGGAGAAAGATGAGGTTGAGTTTTGAAATACTTCGAGATGCTTCTTCAAAAGCCAGGTGGACATATTCAGCAATCAAATGGAAGGTATACGTCTGGAACAAACAAGAATTCTGAAGGGGATGAGGCAAGTGGGGTGCTGAAGATAAATGAGAAGAAAATGAGTCAAACCAGCCCTCTAAAGGTTCCGGTCAGAAATCTGGTGCAAAGTGCATTAGGTCAGTGGTCTGACCATCCATGAGACTCACTGGACTTCTGTAAAAATGCCACATCCCGCATAACCAAAGAGACTCCATCAGCACTGAGTTCTGTATTCTTTTTATCTACTATCTGTCTACACATTCGTCTACATAGTCTAGCATGGAGTAAGATACTTATAAGTATGGTTTACTTACGTTGTCCACAGTGAGTCCCTATGTATCCTTTCTGGCACAGACAGTGATCATCACTACAGCTACCTCCATTCATACAGCGAATGTTACAGTGTTGGACTTGAAAAGAAAAAAAAAAAAAGAATGATTTACTTTTGCAGTTTAAGTAGACAGATTGCAACACATCACAGGAATTGATTTGTAGCGATCTGGAGAGAAAATGAAATGGTTTATCAAGATTCACATACTTGTGCAGAAATAACCTGACAACACTAAATGTGTTATTTTAATGTGTGAGTATAAAATCAATTACAATGCAATTGTTTCTTTGCTATTTGTTTTAATGGTGCTAAATGACTTCCCTAATTTAGCAGGACTTTCCACTCAATGTCATTTCTGTAATTTATACCAACAAGAAAATAGTGCCTTGAGCAACCGTATGAGACAAGATTACAATGGCAATAGTTTTCCTGTTACAAGATTTAGAGTCCCAACGTAGGTGGCCAGGAAAACGGTCTGAGGGAGAAATTCCAAGAGTTTTGTTAAAAGAAATTTTGGAGACAGCAAAAAGGAGAAAAAACTGCCTACAAGAGCATTTAATAAAAGGCTGCCTGATAATGGAGGCAGCCAACCTGGGCTCAGAAAGAGCTGCTTGTTTAAACCGTGACCTTAAACTAAATAAGACTTGTAGTGTTTGAAACCCACTCTTTGTCACCCTGTCACCTACAGAAGTGTGACTTTATTCAGGGAAGAAGGACTATGGGGGGCAAGCAGCCTTGGACGTGAGAAGGGACACTAGATAAAACTGGAGTGACAGGGGCGCCTGGGTGGCTCAGTGGATTAAGCCACTGCCTTCGGCTCAGGTCATGATCTCAGGGTCCTGGGATTGAGCCCCACGTCAGGCTCTCTGCTCCGCAGGGAGCCTGCTTCCTCCTCTCTCTCTGCCTGCCTCTCTGCCTAGTTGTGATTTCTCTCTGTTAAATAAATAAAATATTAAAAAAAAAAAACTGGAGTGACAGACGCCTGTGAAGGGAAACGATAGTATGACACGTGCTCTCCCTTCTCTAGTGTGTAGGCTTTCTCTAGTTCAATAATTTAGGATGCTAAAACGAAGTGTTCAGAATCTGAGGCTGTCCCTTTGTCCTCTGGAAACAATAACTACCTTACTTGGAGAAGACAGAGGCTTGACTGAATTCATCATTAATCCTTATTGACACAACCCCACACAAGGAGACTAGGATTGAGCACTGGAAGTTGGCTTACTCTGACCTGTTCTCCAAGCTATGAGAGAGTATTTCTACAGAAAAAGGTTCCACAATTTTACATAGGGAGAAGAGAAGTCCTCCTCTTGTGTGCAAGAACATCAATCAGCTACTCAGCCTTCCTGGAGCATAGTGGCCAAACCCGCTATGATTAGAGAGAGGGCGCCTCACAGCAGCCACCTTCTTTGGTAGTCCTGGTTAGGACTCTCAGTGCCATATCAAGAGTGGCTGTGGACCTCTAGAGAAAGGACCATTTCCATAAGGAGCTACACAGATTTCAGCATGACAGTGGGGAAGAGATAGCAGAAGTGAGTATTTCCTATGCCCTCACAGAGGACCAAAGAGTTAACTGAGTCAAGCTGAAAGGGATACACTTTCTCAGGAACTTGTCACACACTTACTGAAGCACCACCAGAGGCTCCCTGTCTCTAGTAGGCTAAGAACTTCCACCCTCTCTCAATATGGCCTCGGGCCTTTCCGGGCTGCTCTGCAGACTTCTAGTATGTCCTATGGCTCAGTCCCCGATCTACGATCATTCATTCATTCACTCAACACTACCTCCTGTGTGCCATGCAAAATGCCGAACACATTGGTCTCATTTCCTGGTGGAATCTCTTTAACCTCTTTGTCCTTTACCCTTAATCCCCAGCATACAACACACACAGCTGTTAGCAAATAATCCCTACCTAGCTCTAAGACCCACTGCAAATATATCTTTTCTTTGATCTTTTCTGATTTCTGTTCTCTCTTCCTTCTCCCACTAGATATGAGCCCTCTTTTTCTGACTCCAGAGTACTTTATGCTTCTTTTTTGAAATATATATAAAACCTAAAACTTATTTTTTTCTTATTTCTCCTGTCTTCGACCCATTTGTTCAAAAGCTTCTTTAGAGTGGAAAGCATCATGGTTATTAATTATATCCCCTAAGCACCTAGAGTAGTACCTTGCCTACTTGTAGGTGTGGTACAAAACTTTACTAAGGTAATTTCCACTTACATAGCTCACACCACCAGATAATGACATCAAAAGCTATCCTCAAAAACTAAGACTGAGAAATTGCCCATTATGCCCTAGGCTATTACAGAGCCCTAAGTAGATTGCTATTAAAAATATTTTATCTTCGGGGCACCTGGGTGGCTCAGTGGGTTAAAGCCTCTGCCTTCGGCTCAGGTCATGATCTCAGGGTTCTGGGATCGAGCCCCACATTGGGCTCTCTGCTCAGCAGGGAGCCTTCTTCCCCTCTCTCTCTGTCTGCTTCTCTGCCTACTTGTGATCTCTGTGTGTGTGTGTGTGTGTGTGTGTCAAATAAATTAAAAAAAAAAGAAAAAAATATTTTATCTTCATTTCCCCATGTATAAAAGCAGAACTAAATCCTTTGTTGGAGCATTGTTATAGAAGTCAAGCAACCCAGGAAACTGATTAAAACAGTTATTTTAGGCTCCTTTGATTCTATTAAAATGTCTCAGCCAAAATGCTTTTGAATTAAAAAACTATCTACAAATATACAAAAGGAATGACTTGGTGAAAATTTGGATAATATTCTAAGTAGGTCAGGAAAAGGTGTATAGTTGCTTTAAAATTTGAAGTTAAACTTAGCTTCATCCTATCTTAGAAAAACAGTGAGGATTGGGAAAAGCACAGGAAATGATGTCATGTGTCAAGCAGCATAGGAACTCAACCCACAAACTGATTTCAATTAAAGTGGTTCATGCCAAGAGCTAATTTCCATTCCCACATGAGCAACAAAGCCATTTAGCTACTTTGAGATAAAAAGCTAACAGTAGTTCCAATAGTGACTTTACATTATTTGTTCAAATTGAAAAATAGAATGAATTCTTTTAGGAAAAATGATAAATTTGCATTTAAGTGCAATATAATAAAATTCTGATTCCCTTTTATATTTTTTCCTATCCTGTCTTTCAGGTAAACCTTTCCCAGGTCTAAAATATTTCCATAAAATATTTTGTCTCCCTTAAAAAATAAAACTCCTTGGTCAGACTTGTGAAACAGTACAGCATAGTTAGTCCACTGATCCCAATAAACCAATGAACTATGAATCTTTGGGCTAGGGGATCATGCTTAATAAAAAATAATTGGATCTTAACCATCTGTTTTGCCACAAACATGTCTGCCAAAGAAACTTCACATTCTTTGTGAGTCTCAGATGCTCAGGGGAGATACAGCAGGAACAATTTAGAGAGTATATGTACATAAATTGTTTTTTTTTTAAGAGTCCTGCCATTGATGCGTATTCTAAATTTACACTGAATTGAACAAGCATCCCAGATGTCCGATGATTATAAGAACAAGTTCTCTATCTCTAGAAAAAGCCAAAGCTCCACTTAAATCCGTAAGGATGTTGTGAATTTGTTAGATGCTCTAAATACTTGAAGCCAGAATATATTCCTAAACTCAGTCTGTGTTAAGAGTTTACCAGAAACTGACAACACTAGGGAACGAAGTGTCACTGTCCAAGCTGCTACATGCAGATAACTCGGAGAACCCTAAAACCCAATGAGGGCTTCCCCTTGAAAATGAGAGAACACCCTTAAAGGATTTCAACATTCTTTCTGGAAAGAGCAGAAAATGCTGCCATTTACCTGTAACTATATAGGATCCCAAGTATACGTTGTGTTATTTTCCAGATTCAGTTAATCTTTTAGTCATTCGATAAATACTTACTGAATGCCTTCCATTTGCCAGGCACCAGGAAGAGTAGAAGAAACTCCCTTTAGGGGATAGCCCAATACAAATTAGTTCATAAAATGACCAACCAATAGAGAACAATTTGAGCATGCTGTGGGAATGAGAGAGATGCAGGGCTAAGGTAACCATTTCCTTTGGGATGCATGAGGTTAGGAATGATTCTACAGGCCCGCCACTGTCTTGGCAAGCACAAGGGGAGCAATTTGCAAATAAGCATCTATCAGCTCACGTCATGATCTCAGGGTCGTGGGATCGAGCCCCACATCAGGCTCCACGCTCAGCATGGAGTCTGCTTGAAATTATCTCCTCTCTCCCTTCCCCTGCTCATGTTCTCTATCTTTCAAAATAAATAAAAATATTTGTTTAAAAAACCCAAAAACCTGTACATGAATGTTCAGAACTGCTCCAGTAACAAAAAAAAAAAAAACTGGAGACAACCTGGATGTCCTTCAACTGGTGAATGGTTAAACAAACTGTGATACATCCAAAGCAAGTAACACTACTCAGTAATAAAAGGGAACAAACAGTTGATACATGAAATGACATGGATGACTCTCCAGAGAATTATGCTGAGTGAAAAAAGTCAATCCCAAAAGGTTCCCTATCGTGTGATTCCATTTATATAACATTCTAGAAATGACAAAACTCTAGAACTGGAGAACAGATTGGTGGCTGCCAGGATTAAAGAGAGCATAGGAGGGGCGCCTGGGTGGCTCAGTGGGTTAAGCCTCTGCTTTCGGCTCAGGTCATGATTCCAGGGTTCTGGAATCCCCGCTCAGTGGGGAGCCTGCTTCCCCCTCTCTCTCTCTGCCTGCTGCTCTGCCTCCTTGTGATCTCTCTCTCTCTCTGTCAAATAAATAAATTTTAAAAAAAAGAGAGAGAGCATAGGAAGAGGAGGTAATAACTATAAAAGGGCAACAGCAGACATCCTTGCAGTGGTAGACCTCTTCTGTATCTTGACTGTATCAATGTCAATATCCTGGTAGTGATATCATGCTACAGTTTCACAGGAAGTTAACATGAGAAAACCGGGTGAAGGGTACCCAGGATCTCTCCGTATTATTTCTTACAACTCAATATGAATCTATAAAACAAAAAAAAAGAGTTTAGTTTTTAAAATCCTTTGAAAAGGCACAAAGAATAAAACAGAATGTGTATGAATTTGACCTACAAATTCTTAAATATAAAATTCAGGGAACAACTTCTTTTTTTAAAGATTTGATTTGTCAGAGAGAGACAGAGAAAGAAAGCACAAGCAGGAGGAATGGCAGGCAGAGGGAGACAAAGGCACCCTGCTGAGCAAGAAAACCAATGCAGGACACAATCCCAGGACCCTGGGATCATGACCTGGGCCAAAGGCAGATGCTTTAACCAAATGAGCCACCAAGGCATCCTAGGGAACAAGTTTTATAATAACACATATTATTAAAGAAGATAATAATATATTTTATATTATATGTATAATTTAAAGAAGAGTTTGAGTAAATTCATGAATCAGTCTACTGTGACCTAATTATGAGAATTAGGATTGCTTAGGGTCCATTGTCAGCCTCAAAGACAGAAAGATTTGAGAACAGTACAAATAGGTTTGAAATTAAAGTTCAGAAAACCTGGGGTGGCACATGGGTGGCTCAGTCAGTTAAATATCCCACTCTTGATTTGGGCTCAGGTCATGACCTCAAGGTCATGAGATCAAGCCCTATGTTGGGCTCCATGTGGAACCTGCTTAAGATTCTCTCTCTCTCCCTCTCCTGCTGCCCCTCCTCCCTGCTCGCTCACACTCGCTTTCTCTCTCTCTCTCTCTCTCTCAAGAAAAGAAAAAAAGAAAAAGTTCAGAAAACCCATTTTTCTGACTCTGGCTAGCCAATCATTTTTGCCTTGGTGCAATGCCCATGACCAGTGGCAAGAGTTCCAATAGGTTAAGAGAAACCTTGCCTTCTTAGTGCCCAAAGGAATTGCTGGCTGGCAGTCTGGACCTTCTGGAAATGCAATCTCTTCTTCAGGCCACTAAGAGATCATTCCCTATTCTCAGAGTCCCAGGACACTCAAAAGTAGAAAACAGCCTGAAAGAACATCCTTCCTTTCATTCTTCTCATTGTCAAATGAAAAAAGTAAGGCCTCAGAGGCCCCACAACTTTCCCAGGCCTCTGGATCCCTATCACATAACAAGTATAAAAGTTCTCATAAGAAATATTGGTGAAATGATCTAAATTTGTCCCCTTTTGGTAGAACCACTGGTAGTAAATGCAAATATTTTGCTATGTTATCTTTTTACTAGCAGGAAAGTTAGCAAAAGTGATCTCTCCATATTTATTGCCAAGCATACCGTGGCCAGAAAGTTCTATAGGATAGCACAGCTATTCCCTAGAATAATAATTCAAAAGATCAGAAATAAATTCCGATTATCACAACTACACTGAATTTAAAATATTCTGCCATCTTTAATTTTGCAAGATGTTTAGACAATATTAATTCAGGTAGAATTAATATCTTAATTCTATGATTAAGCCAGTGATTTTAAAGGCTCCAAGTGCCTCAAAGATCCTGATGATGCCAGATCGCCCTCCTCATCCCACTCTTATCCACAAGCTACTCAGGTCCAAGGTCCAGGTACCATAGGTAGACCCAAACCTCTTCAGAGAGCATCACCCAGAAGTCTGACATAAGTCTCTAACCTAAATCTGGTCCACAGCACCTACCACTATACTGCCATCTCGAGGTTAGCTTGAAAGCTACCAGATCAACTTGTTAACATCCTATCTTTACATCTCACAGTTTTTACTTGACAGAGAAATCAGCAGCAGCTCTCACTATCATATTGAAGACCTTCCCAGGTGGATACCCAGTTTTATCATCTGGCTATAGTTCATCCCCTCCAGAGGAGCACTCTGTTGTTTGTTGGCTCAAGAGCCAATCTGAGCGATGGGGTCTGTTCCCAACTTGGTATCTAGACTCCTTCCCCATCCCTTAGGTAGCTCTCCGTGGCTGCCTGATGAAGACAGAGATGTCCAACAGGCTCCCAGAAGAGCCACCCACTGACTTCTCTATCTTTCTGTTTTCCTCCAGTTCAGATGCCCTTGATTTGTACAATGAATCTGCTGTTGCTTGGAAGATGCCATTGAAAATGAAGCTGAGATGAAATAAGAATATGCTATTCTCAGTGCAATAAGCAAATGACTCCCAGCCCACAGGGAAGTTTCTATCCCCATCAACAACTGACCGTTTTTGCCAGTAGTCTGCATTTGGGGTCCACCAGAAGCAGATTCTGAGACAGTAATTTAAATGCAAGTAGTCTGTTTTAGGAGTAACTTCAGGAAACACTGGTAGGAGAGTGAGGAGGTGAGGAAGATAACCAAGATGATGAATCCACGATCAAGCCTTTTACCACTGTGGGCAGCTGGGGCTCAATCTACTAGGAAACTCCAAGAGACAGTTCCGAACACACTCCATAGTTCTACAGACTGAGAGGCAAGGAAGCTGGGGCACGTATCCAACACGCTCTGTCTGTCACTAGTTAGTCGTTGTTTCTAGGGTTACCCGTCCTCCAGCACTTCCAGCTTGCCTTGGATGCAGACCAGGCACGTTCCGTGTCAGAAAAATCTTACAGAGCTCTAAGGCAGAGTTATCATGAATGCCAAGGCATGTGAGCAGACACCAAAAGGGTCTATTAGGACTACTTGCCCTATCCAGTTAATCAGCTCAGGAGAGCTATGACTAAATATCAGGACCCTTAACAGGTAATCAACCTTGACTACACTGAAGTTTCTACCTACAACAGACAAAAGAGAATGCATTCATTCTGCAGTACTTTTCTTGAAAACCTTGTCAGAAATGGAACACACTATAAGGGGAACTCATTTTCTCACTGGAAATGGGAAATGGAAAAGGAACTTCACTTTTCATTTTGGTAATGGTCAAGGTGTTGAGGGGCTATTTATACAGGCACGAGCTTCAAGGGTTTTAACGACGTATAATAACTCACCTTCTTCCCAGCCCCTGCATTTCCTCTAATTCATTGCTGAGGACACCATATTTAAAGAATAACCACCCTCCCTCCCAAGAAGAAAAGTACAAAAAAAACAATAGAACAAGCAAGCAAGGGCTCTGGAGAATGAACTGTGGGTATGTATTTGGTATCACAGAATGAAGTGGTAAAACTGTGAGAGGCAAAATAGGCTTGTGTTTCATGAAAAATCACTTCCCAAACTGCCGTAACGACTTCTTACATTTTCTTCTTGCAAAGGCAGGGGTCTTCAGTTTTTAAAAAGTGTTTAATCAGACTCAGATTTCAGTACAAGGAAAAATGCCTCGTTTCTTGAGCCAAAAATGTTCATTAAACAATCATTCCACTGAGCATCTCATATGGCGTTTACATAGGAGATACAAAGATGAATAGAGCAATACCTGCAAAGGAGGTCATAGTCTTTATATATTCATAGTAACTATGTCCCATAGGTAATTTCCCTGTAAGGAGTAAGAAGGAAAATGGGAGGCCAGATTGAGGAGAGTCAGTCCAAGTATTCTGGGCTGAACAGAGAAGGCAGATGTTCTAGTGAAAAAAAGAAAAATATATATATATTGCAGGCAAGAGAAAAGCCAAAAGCAAATTTAGGAGAAAATAGGGCATAACCACATAAAATAATATTATATATAATAACATGTTATACTCACTGGATCGGGAGCCACAGGAAGGAGATATCTGACCAGATGGGCAAGTGCACATATTTGGCCTAGAACAAAATCCATCCCCACAGGAATGCCGGCAAATGGCTGTGAATAAAGCCAGAGATGTGTTAGTACATGGCTTCGGAACGTGGCGCGTTACAGGAACCCAACCCTCCAATGAGGAAATCTGGACTCTCAGCTTCCCTGTTAGTTTTGCTATTATGACTTATGTGACCTTCGGTCTCAGGTTTATGCATTCACAAAACAAATACGTTGCGCTAAATAAGGTCTGGAGGCAAAATACAGTAACTCCCCAGACCCCATCCGTGGTCTCAACCTCTCTGCTTAGTCCACGCAGCCCCTGATCTATCAAAAGTCCAGGACATCCTATTTAGAGAAAACAACACAAACAGAAGTCCTGCACTTAAACATACTTAAAAGCCTCCAAGCATTTTATTTTTATATTGATTTTAACATTTAATGGTATAAAAATTGTAGCAGGATTCTTGGGAGCCTATTTTATTATAAGCTTACTGCTTAATAATTCTTTTAAAGATTTTATTCATTTATTTATTTGTCAAAGAGAGGGAGAGAGGGAGCACAGGCAGACAGAGTGGCAGGCAGAGTCAGAGGGAGAAGCAGGCTCCCCGCTGAGCAAGGAGTCCAATGTGAGACTCGATCCCAGGACGCTGGGATCATGACCTGAGCCGAAGACAGTTGCTTAATCAACTGAGCCACCCAGGAGTCCCGCTGCTTAATAATTTTTATAAAAATCCTGAGCCCTGCTAAGACTAATTCTCTGCATCAGATCCTGCCCACCAGGAACATATAATCTATGGGGCAGCTTTTATCCTACATATAAGTCCCATTCTCAATAACATCAACAGCCTGAGAGAAGAAGTATGGAATCCATGACAATAGCACTGATTCTATAGTCAAGAAGCTGTTTATCCTTCAGAGAAATATTAACACTTTCATGCCATTGAGAGACTACTGTACTGGTACCAAATGCTTGCTGGTGGCCAGAAGAACAAGTTCAAATGGTAAATGATTTATATATATTAGCGGGCCACTACTTTTTATACTCAAAGGCATGATCCCTTTCTCAAATGCAAGCAGCAAATGAGATGTGCAAGGCTAAAAATAACACACTAGATAGAAAGTGCATTCAAACACCAAAAAAAAAAGCTTAGGATAGAAATTGAAAACCGTTAAGAAATAAACTGTCAAAGGATCCTATAAACATCTATTTAAATACCAGAAAACAGCATCTCTCAGAGATGCTATAGAACATCAGGAGAGAGTTCTTTTGTTAAGTTCATTTAGAAAACTCTAAACACCATTCTATACCTCTCTTGGTGATTAGTTTTTGATCCTTAAATAAAGCATGATGTGCCAAATGAAGAAGATGCTTTTGGTCAAAATCAAGAATTGAGAAAGAGGGGCGCCTGGGTGGCTCAGTGGGTTAAAGCCTCTGCCTTCAACTCAGGTCATGATGATAGGGTCCTGGGATTGAGTCCCACATCGGGCTCTCTGCTCAGCAGGAAGCCTGCTTCCCTTCCTCTCTCTGCCTGCCTCTCTGCCTACTAGTGGTCTCTGTCTGTCAAATAAACTAATAAAATCTTAAAAAAATTATTAAAAAAAAAGAATTGAGAAAGAGATTAACTTTTTCAGGTCACCAAGAGAACACTGATTGAAATAGTCTATTCTCTGCACAGACTACTCTAGGCCAAGAGAGAAAGTGGAGTAATTCCTTAATGTCCTTTCAGCTCTAAAATTTTCCCATCACACTGACAGAGCTTTCTGAAAACTGGAAATTACTTCATAGGTATGATGACAGTAAAAGTTCATAAAGGACAGAAGCCATAACCAATTTGACAGCGTACCTCCATTAAATAGCACCTTTCCTGGCATGTGGTCTGTCACTCCACATTTGTGGGATATGATGAGAATATGGAGGTTTGCTGTGGCCACAGAGTCAATGGAGGAATTTCTGGGACCGTCTGAACTCTTTCCTCAACTTTCCACTCATCTGCATCTAATACTCTATCCACTCTCTTTCCTCTGTAAGAGCTAGGTCTGTCTTTGACCTCGACCCCCAGATTCAATACACAAGGTTTAAGTAGGCTTGTTGGGAGGCCAACAGAGTTAGAGATTCAATAAGGAAAGCAGCAATGGTATCTTTTTTCCCAAAATCCCATCAAAGTGATTATATAGTCTGTGGATCCAGGTCATGTGTGCCCTTAAGCAAAGTAACCCTGTGGCTCCATTCCCTATATGTCAGAAATATTAAAAAGGTGTATTTCCCAATCTGGATTCAGAGGAAGTAGGAAAATCTGAGAGCTGGAAGGCTCTACTATAAACATATTAATGGTATGCAGTTACAAGAAGTTACAAGTACTAAGGATCACCATGCAACCAAAACAACAAAAGAACATGAAGAATGACAGACCATCTGTTTACTTACGGACAATACACTGATTTCCACCAGGTAAGGTTTTCCATCCAGGACAACAGTAAGCATTATAACGCGAGCCACAGACATTGGGTCTGGAAAAAAAAAAATCCGATCACAAGAATTCCATACTTAAAACATACATACATACACACGCACGCGCCCAAATAAGAGGAAAATAAACCATCCCTGAGTTACAAGAATGGGAAGAATTTTTGCAGACCAAAAAAAAAGGAAAACTCATGGGACTCAATACTGGCTTAGTAGTTTGGGACTCTTTAATGTAATGATACTAATAAGGATATCCCTTAACATCATCTATGCGTACATCAGAAAAATAAGAACCAGAGATACCAAATTCGCTGCATTCTATCACTACATTTGGCATAGATATAAAAATCTATGGGGCTATATGAGTCTAATTTAAACAATAAAATTCCCACCAATCTAGTTAAGAAAGGTCATCATAAATCTGCATATAAAGTTCTAAATTTCTACTCATTGAAGCTGTACATATGTTTTTTCAATTACCCTACTCACCCCTAAAATGTGACCATATTCTTCCTTTCACTAGAATTATGGGAATCCAAACTCTGACCTTAGTCAGAAAAAATAAAAGCCAAAAAATGTAAATATTTCTTTAGCCAAAGTTGGAAACACAGTAGTTGATACCGGCAGTTACAGGAAAATAAAGTCCAGTAACTTTGGGTTTCTTGTTTACAGCTATGTCATCAGGTTTCTTGGAGCAAAGCCTCCATTCAGAATCCAGATGATCCATATTTAACAATTTAAGGGAGCCACTGGGTCAGGAAGGCTCAAGCTGGTTCTGTAGCAGAAACTAAGTCAGAAGATTGAACACGTGGCGACCCCAAAGAAACCATTCATTTCACTATGCCACATCCGAAGGCCTAAACTTCCTTAAGTTCAGGGGGTGATGAATAAGGTCAAATGTTTTGCAATCGATTTCACACACAGTAGCTATTCCAAGCCTCTCTGGTATAAATCCTGCCGTCCCATCAGAATAAACCTTTAAAAACAACTGTGTCACTAAAATGTACTTCTGGTTGGGGTATGCTTACATGTTCTCCCTGTCAGTGCCCACCACGCGTAATGGCACAGAAGCTTCCTGCATCTCCTCTGAACTCATTACTTCAAGCAGAAGCAGGACAGGGACCAAGGTAAGGTTTTTGCTCTGTCCTGTGCTCCTTTCACGGCTCCAGAGGACCTGGAACACTGCAGAACAAAATGCATACTTCCCACTGACTGATGCCGAGGTCAGAGAGAAAAATAGGAAGAAAGTTAAAGGAGCTCGGGAAAGGGCCCTACATCCATACCCGACCTAGGTATCTCCAAAGCCACCCAGAAAATGACTGGATAGAGGCTTACAATGTGCCTGATGCGAGGGGCTCCCTGAGCCTTAGTTTATGTCTCTACGCATTGGGATAATGCAACGTCTGCCTCCGCCCCACATCACCTGTGTCCATCTATCAGATGAAATAATGGACATGAACGCAATGTAGAATGACCTCCTGACCTTCATTAGTGACTCAATCAAAGGAACTGTAAAAGATTAAGGAAGAGAGAGTTTATCACAAATTTTAAGCCAGGAGTTCTCAATCCTGTGACCCTGCAACAAAGTAGTGCCCCAAACTTTAGTTCAGAGTACCCAGAACTTGTAGGGGCAAGTCAGAATCTTGGAAAGGGGACAGAGACAAGAAGTTAGGATAGGGAGCTAGAGTTGGGGGAGCAATTGAACCTTCCAAACTCCATAGAAGTTCTCCAGATTGAAAATGATAATCCAAGCCAGAATCAACCACCTCAAACCCTCCCCACTAACAGCTCATTACAACTCCACTGGACCCAGTCCAACCCCAAACCAATCCTGGAATAGCTTCAGAGGACCCCTGAGCCTTTGTAGGTGTCCTGCGGTCAGAATAACTATGTCTTCAAAATAAAATCAGGACATACTCTCTGATGAGAATGAGTATATTGATGGAGTAATAACACATATAACATGGTGAAAAAGCTAAGAAAAAAGAGTCCAGAATCAAATTTCATCTTACAAAACAAGATATCCCAAAGATTTTCCAAGGTGTTTGAAAAAAAAAAAAATCACAGTACTATAAACATGCCTCATTGTTTTTTCAATGTTTACAATCAACCTACATACAAAACATGGAAGACATTATGATTTACAATGATTGCAACACAAAATGTAAATGTTTTAAACCTGCACCTATAAAAGTAATGGTATAGCTGTCGTGAATCAGGAAACAAGTGGGAAAGACGTGTGTGGAGAGAAATAAAGTAGAAGATCTAAGAAATAGAGATTTAAGTATATTATGTAATGTTTTAAAATAACCAATAACTGAAATTCATGCTATGATTACAAAAAAAAAGTGGGAAAGGAAAGAGAGAGAAAAGGTATAGATATCTGTGAGCTACAGCCCCATCTTTCATGGCGAGGGGCCGATGGGTAATGTGTAAACCTAGAAATAGAGGTACAAGCACAGTGCATGTTTGTATTCTCTGAACTTTGAGTTTAATAACTTTATCCTTTATAATACATAAAACATCATTTCAAGTGTTTCAGCCAAACTCCTCCAACAATGACTGCTTTAATCTCATTGCCATTCATTCTTTAACACACTAAATACTACTAGGTTATTTGGCTTAATGCGAGATAGTAGAAAGATGTAAGATTTCTCCTCTGCAAACTCTGGTCTTGAGACCTGCAAACTAACAGCACTCATTCAAACAAGCTGGGTGGCATTTATTCTACTTACACACAGGAAAAACAGCTCTAATTCTAGAAATAAAGGAATGTCTTATTTAAGTTGGAAAGCACGAAGCTATGTAAAGTCTAAAGTAGACACGTTGGATTATTTCCATTATAAAAGATTTTATTCTAAGGTTTCAGCACATAAAGCATTAACAAAGAAGTTAAATCTTTAATGAAGTTATTTTTTGTGTGTAAATGAAAGCATAGCATTCTCACCTTTCTTTTCCGTGTTGTTTCATCAGCCATCCCCACCAACCCACCACCAAAACAGTTAAGAGTTAAAGCTCTGGGGGCACCTGGGTGGCTCAGTGAGTTAAAGCCTCTGCCTTCAGCTCAGGTCATGATCCCAGGGTCCTGGGATGAGTTCCGCGTCTGGCTCTTTGCTCAGCAGGGAGCCCACTTCCTCCCTTCTCTCTCTCTGCCTGCCTCTCTGCCTACTTGTGACCTGTCTGTCAAATAAATAAATAAAATCTTTAAAAAAAAAAAAAGTTAAAGCTCTGTGCAGGTGGCAGTAGCATTTGGTAAATTACAAGTAAAACTCAAAGAGAAAAGAACTTTATGCTAAGTGCTAAAGATACATTATTTCATCCTCATAGCAACCCTTTGCGATAAGTTCTATTATCATTGTTTTTAACATTAAGGAAATTATGGCTTAGGAAGTTTAAACAAACCAGCAAGTTCCCACAGTTTGGAAATAAAGAGTGGGGATTTGAACTCAGGAAGCCTGACGCCAGAGTACACTCTTAGCCCCTATGTTAAGGCAGAGGTGCATTTGGGGGCAAGACAGTATTCTACCCAATAGCATTCATGAGGGTATGAGTAACAAAGGCCACAAAATTTCCATCAATAAACCACTAATGAAGCATAAATTGTTTTTACCTGTGTTCTAATAGCTGAGGGGGATACATTTAGAGTCATTTCACCATTGTATATTATGTTGTTTTAATTGCTAAGTCTTTATCTGGAACTTCTCTTACCAATTGCTTTGCACACAGTGCTCTTCAACAACCCACCTCCAATCTCTCTGGGGAATGGGTGAGCCCCAACAGGCTGAATATTCGGATCCAGTTCAGACAGCACTCAGAGATCCTGTGGGCTAAGCAAGAGCCCCTCTCCATGGAGCAAACAGCTGTGCTTTGCCATGTCTGACCACATCACTGCAGGAATTGGCCTCTGTGCAAGATGTCTGCAGTGTGTCCACATTCCTTAGCCAGAATCCACTTCTGCAAGTCTGGCCTCTCTTACAGGCAAGATAGCCTTTCTGCTTCCTATCCCAAGTTCAAATTCCCTTTCAGACAAGACTGGGGTAATAAAAACAAGTTCAAGGGACTCTTATTTCATATGCATGTGATGTGATTAAATCCTTGGGTAAGAAAAATACTAAGCATTAGGTAAAGGTTAATGAGGCTGACCCTACTCCATGTGACAATGGCCTACTTTTTCGAGCTCTCAGGGGAAGAATGATGACTTAGTCCTCTTAAGTGTAACTGTGGAGGGGTTTCGAAAGGCCTATGCTCCCACAAAATAAAGGGTGCTCAACTATCCATGTAACCTGCCTGAAGGTAACATCCTAATATTCCACTGTTCCAGTTTTTAAAAATGATAATTTTCACTGTCAAAAAATGATCAGGGGCTCCTGGGTGGCTCAGTGGGTTAAAGCCTCTGCCTTCAGCTCAGGTCATGAACCCAGGATCATCGGACTCTCTGCTCAGCAGGGAGCCTGCTTCCCTCTCTATCTCTCTGCCTGCCTCTCTGCCTACTTGTGGGAGGCGAGAATTCTACCACTGAACCACCAATGCTGCACCTCTTTGCCTACTTGTGATCTCTGTCTGTCAAATAAATAAGTAAAAAATCTAAAAAAAAAAAAAAAAGAAAGAAAAAGTGTGAATGATCATGAAAAAACTGTAATACACAATATGAGCCACATATATTGTGAACCATACATCATGACTAATAGCTTTTTGACAGATATTTTTTTAACGGTAAAAAGAAAAAAAAAGAAATAAAAGAAAAACAAAATTTTAAAAAATGAGTACTATCGGATGAGGGGATCTACTATTACTCCAATAAACTTGCAAGAGCTCCCCCCTTACTTGGGTGCCTTTATTCTGCCCCTTTTTGCTAAAGGCAGATGTCACATCTACTAGCAGTGATTTGAATACCACATGTGACTATTCCAGCCCATCTGCCAGTCACAACATCTCAAGTAATGAAACTTCAAACCCTGGTAATGAAAACAGCTTCCACGGCCTCCGTAAGCGTCCATGGGGGCTCTGCAGACCCAGGGACTCCCTTCTGGATTGTCTGGGTCAACTGGCTGGGACCCTTGAAAGCATAAGCCAGCCAGCCTCTCCAGCCTACTTCATGAAGAGTTATCCTCCTGATTTTTTGTAATCCTAAAACTGTTCTATAGTGAAAAGTTTCTTAAAAAGTAAAATAATAATACTGCAACCATGCACTTATAAATATCCTCTTCCGGGTCTTAATAGTGATTGAGACACAGTCTTTGCTCTTGGAAGAAGACAGGCAAATATACAAAGAGTGTCCATACAGCAGGAAAAACACGGTCATCAAGGTCAGCCTGGAGAGCTGGGAGTCCAGAGCAGCGGTACTTTCCCCCATCACCCAGGGCAGGCTCCGCAGAAACCTCTCTGAGCTATGAGTTGCTGTTTCCCACTTGCTAAGAGGAGTCATTAGTTTCATTCCATCCCACTGGTGAAATTCCTCTTAAATTCTCTAATTCCATTACCAAATCCCTTGTTCATTATTTTATTTCAAGTTTTTATTTAAATTCTGGTTAACATATATAGTAAAATTGGTTTCAGGTGTAGAATTCAGAGACTCGTCACTGAACACTCAGTGCCCATCACCTAGTTAGCCCATTCCCCACCCACCTCCTTCCAGCAACCCTCAGGCAAACCTCTTGTTTCAATCTTGGTGTTCCGCTGCTACTCTGATATCACGTTCTTTTTTCCGTCTTCCTCCTTCCTCTCTATTTCATTAGAACAGTATAGCTAAGTATCTTTTTCATGTTTACCATGCTTAGTTCTGTGCTCCTAACTTCCAAACATAGACCCTCACCCTTCCTAAGATGTAAAACATCTCACCATCAGCTTCAGATCTCTGCCAGGCAGGCCTAACCAGCCTACCCTCATCTTCACCTACACCTTCAACTTCCACCCTCCTGTCCCACTCCCTCCCCTCAACGTCTCAGCCCTCACTCACGCATTCACCTCTCCTCCAGGATATACATGCTAAATCCAGAGGCTTCTTCCATGTTCCCTTTTTAATGTATAATTTCATTTCCCCCTCTAGTGATAACCCTCCTCCTCAACTAATTCCAACCACCTTTCAACCCACTAACACAATTCCAGACATATCTCCCAAAAACCTACATATGCTATACTTCAGTTATGTTTTTTAAATAATTATACATCTAGATTCTCACCCCTGAAACCCGGCCCTACCCACTCTGTTCCAAAACTAGTAGTTCTCCGGGCAGAGAAACGATGTCTGTCATGCCTAGAATATCCTGGAGTTTATTTAGAAGCATACAAGACAACATTGACTGAATGCCTTAGTAAGTACAAAACACAATTAAGATTAATACTATGTTTTTGATGTCCTAAATAGGCCACCTGTAAATGCCACTAATATGGAAACTGTCTAATAAAACTATTTCTTACAAATTAATCTGTTTAAAAGAAATATATTTCCTACCTATTTGAAAGGCTAAACAGTCATGTATAATGGTTTCATACCTTGGTTATTTTGCTGATGTGCTGATTGTTCATTTATTGTGATCAGTGAAGTTATTAATATTTATAATTCAGGGATCACTATATTTCCTTCAATACTCAATGTAGACAAAACCCATGTATGCATAACTGATTCTGTTCATCTCTTTGGCAAAAGAAAACCAAAATCTCAAAGCAACTAAACAAAGGTTTTCAGCCACAAATTGGTACACGTTTCACCATGACACGTTGTGGCAACTGATCAAGGCCAGATATGGCAGCAGCCATAAGTGGCCAATTCCTAAAGACAAGCGTCATGAAGTTCACAGGGCAGCATTGAACGATCTCCCTGGAGATGTACTTTCCTCTCTGCTGGAAAGGATCACTTTCCTCTCTGCTGAGTGGGGTAACTCATAGCACAGGCACAATGGAGAGGTGGTTGCATCAACAGTTTCATGTGCTATGCTCCCTACACTGCGCTTTTGTGGGGATTTTGTGTTGATCAAAAGCAACAGTCCAAGAACTTAAAAGACCCAGAATTTAGGTCACCATATCAGGGACACACACACACATACGAACATGCACCACCTACAACAACTGAAGGAAGAGAAAGGTGCAAAGACAGTTGCCCCAAATCTGGGAGGTCATTTTAGACTGGCAGCCAATTTAAATCCTGTTGGAATCTTTTCTAGGTGACTGGAACAGTGTATGTACATGAGTGTGTGGTTTTCTTAGAAGGAGGAGGAGGAGGAGAAAAGAAAGGAGGAGGAAGAAGAGGAAGGACAAGGGGAAGAAAAGGAAGAGTTTAAAGCTACAGGGTACACTATAAAAAGAAACCAGACATTGAACCCAAAGACCAGAAGCACTGCTCTGTACAGCAGGTCCTAATTCTGCTGAGGCACTGAGTACTTTCTGCTTCTGGAACTCTGGATTAAACAACCCTAGAACACAGAAGTCTGCACTGACCACTAAACCATCCAAGTGGCTCCCAAGCTTCTAAAGGCAATGACTGGACGAACTTGTGGCCATAGTCTGCACTGAACCGACTGCTCTCTAAGGGAGGGAGAACTGTGTCTGCCCGGCTGGCATCACCGAACCCCTGGATGGTTGTATAAAAGGTGTGCTCCCACCTACACATGGGGAGAGATGGATTTGTTTCTGAGGTGGGAACTTTACTATTTGACTCCATAATGATAAGGAGGGATTGCCTCAAAACCAAATACTGAGCCTGTTTCAAATTCACATCTTGCCCACATCTGAGAAGGTTTGACCAATGACACCATGAAAACACATGGTGCTTCTAGAAAACTGCTTCCCAGAACTCAACAACACCTTGACTTTACCTATGAGTTCAGGGATTATGGCGACATTTTCTTTGGGCTGTTGCTCCATTACTCAAGCCAAACCCATGTTGTACTTCACCAAAGGGTAGATGAAATCGTAGAAATGACTGAAACACAAACAAGTAAACTAAAGAGGTGATCCAGAACCCACCATGGTGAAAGGCAGAATGGTGTCTGGGGAATTCACTGTTCCCTTCAGTTCCAACTGTTCCCTTCCCTCATCTTTACCACCAGCAGAAAAAAACCATGATTCTCACTACTTCCCAGAAATTCTCAAACCAAGAACTCTGTCCAGGGAGATAATAATATCTTCTGAATGTCCTGGCAGCCCCATGAAAGACAGAAAAACCAACCAATGGGGTCAGGCTTAGGGGAAATAATGGGGTCTTTCAGGAACAGGTAGGGCATAGAGACACTGTACTCTAGTTCTGAGGACTGGAGCTCCCAATTGGACAAACAGGTAGAGCTCCAACATGTCATTTCTCTATTGGTATTTAAAACCTGGAATAGCTTTTCCAAAAGAAACAGTGTTAATAGGTGGTGGTTTTGTCCCTAGGCTAGGCAAACAGCAGTCTCTATCAGCTAAATAGGCTATTGTAGACTGGTCTGGGAACCTGACCACAACTTAAAATGTTGTTTCTATGGGAAAACACATTCCACGGCAGGCAACCAGAAGGAAACTTGGCTACTCAAACTCATGGTCCCTGCAGCTACAAGCAAGCTGGCCAGTGAGCTGTGAGAACCGAACACCTTAAACTCAGGCCACTCCACAGTCCTGAGAGGGCAACTGGGATCAGAGCTTGCCCAGCCCCAGGCCCAGGGCCATCCCCCATCCCTGTCAGGGTCAACAGAGCAGATCCAGTAGGTCAATAAATCAGGGATTTAAAAAACTGTGTATACATCTGAAACTAGTGTAACATGTGTGTCAACTATACTCAAATAACAACAACAACAGCTGGGGAGTAACTGGATATTCTAATCCTTAATACACCTGATTTCCTTAGAGACCAGAAGGTTCCACTGCGCCAGCAGCTGTAATATGAGATCAGGGTCCTGGACTGTTCACAGACCAAGAGTTCGGTGAACCATTTCCAGGAAGACTGGCTTCCAGATGAAGCAAAGAAGCTGGTCAGTTTTGAAGTCTATTTGGTGGCCTCAATCTCATACTCCAGTTACTCAAGCAGTTCAGATCCCCTGGAATCCAATAATTACCCTCTTTTTTGCAATATGAGTTCCCTAAAGATAGAAAATTCAGGGGCGCCTGGGTGGCTCAGTGGGTTAAAGCCTCTGCCTTCGGCTCAGGTTATGATCCCAGGGTCCTGGGATTGAGACCCTCATCGGACTCTCTGCTCAGCAGGGAGCCTGCTTCCCCCTGTCTCTATGTCTTCCTCTCTGCCTACTTGTGGTCTCTGTCAAATAAATAAATAAAATCTTTTTTTAAAAAAGACAGAAAATTCAGATTTATCTTTACAACCCAGCTCCTAGCACAAGACCTGAATCTTAAATGGTAAATGAAGGCTTGGCTTTTATAGACACCTCTGACGAAGACAAAAGTGAGAGAGAATTCTGTCAGAGTAGTGAGCATTTAATTTGTTGCAAAGGTAAACGTTCATAAGAAATTAAATAACAAAATAATGAAGAGGATAATTACTACTAAGAAATCAATATCATTTCATCTGCCTTTTTTTTTAATTTGAAAAACTGAAAATGAAAAGTCAAATATGTAAGAGACCCATAAAGAGATTTCGTGGGGTCTGGGAGTGAAATACTTCCATGCTTCAGATGAATCACTTAGAAACATTTTACAGGTGTTAAGGTTTGAGAAACCTTGTGCCTCAAACTTTATTTCATAGGAGTCAACAGGCAATGGGTCTTTTAAAACATTTATCTACCAAACTTTCTCATTAGAACAGAAGCAACACTGTTGCTGAGGAACAAAGAAATAGAAAATAAATCATTGATAGAATTTAAGTTTCTAAAAAGTCAGAAGAGGTCAGCTAAAAGGATGCAGTCATTGAAATTATCTCATTGAAATTAACAATTCACAATATTAGGGACAAAGAATTTGACAACTTTTTTTAACTTGGCAATTGAGGCAAAGTTGTAAGCATTTATGTCTAAGCATTTAGATCTCTGGAAAATTTTTAACAAGAATAGGTTAAATTTGAGGAAATTTTATGAAATTGGGAATTTATCTAGTCCATATGAAGATACACTATAGACTAATAATTAGCAATTTTCAGAGAGCTTTATAATTTACAAAGTGATCATGTGACTCTTCTTCCAAGTCCTATCAAGAAAATATATTGCTATGCTCATTGTCAGATGAGGAAACTGAAATTCAGAGAAGTGAAGTAATTGCTCAAAGGTCACACAATGGAAACATGTCATAAATCACTAATTAAAAACAAAAAAGAATTTATTAATAAAACATTCCAAGGTCAGTACTAGAGATTTTTAGATTAGAAGGACGTTTCCATAAATACACCAGCAAGAATGTGTTCATTTATATAAACTAGTTTATGCTTAATTTTTTGTATTTTGGTTTTCTTTTCTTGGGTCTACAGAAACAAACATTTTAAGACAGATCTTCCAAAGCATATTGGAAAAAGAAGCAATGGTAAAAGGAGCACATTTCAGAAACACTCACTCCTATAGACTTTTGTGTGGTGAGTATCCTATCCCATTCCCTCTAGTGAAAATATGAGTCAGCTGTTAATATGTTCAGTGTTTTGGGGGTGGGGGGTTGAAAAGCCATGTAGAGATTCAAAATGTGGACAATTCAAAACCTACTCAAAGCTGCCACTGGAATACATTTTACATACGTAATTGAATATGGGTGTGACTTGTCTTTTTAAAAGTCAGTTCAAGGAAAACCTTAAGACCATGTAGGCATTCTGTTCTGGCTTAGGAAGACAATGAGTGGCACAAAGACCAGGGTGACCCAGATGAGGTTCTAAAAAACCCTCCAGTTTCAGGTCTCTACGACAATTCAGAGGCTGTCGACATGTTGTCCATTACATGGAGAAGGTAGCACATTTCAACAGCCAGCACATCTCTTCCCTGAAATCCAACCCAAAAGATTTCCCTTTCAGCCTGAGTGATGCCAGCACTGTCCTCTCCAAACTTTTTAAGCTCTGGGGAAGGTGTGACAGTATTCGTGTTGCAAGCTATAAGCAGTGGGATCTCAATCCCAGGACAAAACTTCAACCTCTAAGAAAGGAAATGATGAGTCCTTATCTTTTAGAGGTACGTATTGAGATGTTCACAACAAATTTAATAGTTTTTCATGGTTTACTTCAAAATAATCTGTGGTGGGGGAAGGAAGTGGATAAAATAAGACTAACCATTAACTGGTAAGGGTTAAACCTGGAGCTTCACATCATTATTCTCCCTAGTTTTGTCTACATTTGAAATTCCCCGTATTAAAAAGTTAAAACAACGACTTTGCAGCAGCAGGCAGTCTAGTTCATTCTGATAACCACCCTCTCCTATAATGTCGCCATGACAACACACATCGATTTATTTTTTCATTGACGTGAAGAGCCACTTTTATCTGTTATGCAACTCAACATTCTTAAGTGGGATGGGGATCCCCATTTGGAAATAATAACAGTCCAATCCCAAGATGTTTATCATCTAAAACAAGGAGCAAGAACTAACTGAAACGTTTCTCTGCAGCTCTAAAGAAAGTTAATGTTCATTAGACAAGGAATCCAAGAACAAAAGACTTAACCACACTTGTGCTAATAACTTAGCATGTTAGCCCAGGGAATGGGATTCCTTGGGCATTACAGCTGCTTTTTGACATGCATGATTCGTTTTCATAAGCATATCTTGTCTTTCCTTATGACTAACATAAACCCATCAGTTAACAAAAGACGAGACTGAGGGAAAAGGGAATAATTTGTATCTGATCCATCAAAGGGCTTGAATGTTGGCTTTTCTGTTCACAAATGGAAGAATTCTTATACTCATGGGAAATATGAAACAAAAGGAGAAAATCATTTAGCAAAGAATCCTGGTATGTTTTCTGACTCCTCAAAATGTGAGGATGTGTGTTAAATGACCTATTTTTAAGGAGGGGACCCAAATGCAAACAAGCAAAGAGTCAGTCCAAGGTCAAATTAGACTTTTGCCTAGGGACGCCTGGGTGGCTCAGTTGGTTAAGCGTCTGCCTTCAGCTCAGGTCATGATCTCAGGGTCCTGGGGTCTGGGAGGGGAGTCTGCTTCTCCCTCTCCCTCTGCCCCTCCCCTCTTCTTGTGTTCTCTCTCAAATAAATAATCTTTTAAAAAAAAAACCTCAAAAATAACTGTATTTTGAGTCTGTCGTCTAGAATTGTCAGATATTCAAAAATGTCTACACAAAGTCAGAACTGCTGACAAAAAAAAAAAGAAGGAAAAAATGGCTCGTATGTTCTTGTAAAATTACTAAAAGGTTTTCAAAAGTTTAAAAAGAAAAAATTTATTTCGTTATTTGGGGTTTCTTTCTTTTCTGAGAAGATAACAGAGCAGAGAAACTACCTGGTTGTTCATTTGTTTTTATATTTTTGGGTTTTTTGTAAACTTTGGTTGTATTGGTGACAGTGACTTACCCCAGAGAGATGAGAGATAGTAGGTAATTGGAACATTTGTAATGACAAACAGAAAAATAACTACTACCCATTTAAACCATTCCTTATTTAAGGTAGTCTTATTTTTACAGCCTGTGAATGAACATGAAGCAACCACAACTTCCTAGGTTTATTGCCAATCAGTTAACAAGAGGTTGGTAGGTAGAGTGCAGGGTATAGGAACTCTACCTAAGCACTGCCTAAATTAAGATAATGCATGTTTTTGTTCCACTTTCCCAGATGCTCAATAGCTGAATATCTCTTAAGAGTCAACTTTCATTAGAATCGAAATAGGAATCATTCAATAAAAATGAAAAAATAAGATTTTCAGTTTCTCAAGAGAAATTGGGCACAGAAGAAAAACAACGATAAGTAAGAATCCTTTGTACTGAATGAGCATTACGTTGCTGCAGGGCATGAAGCCAAAGGAAGGGAATGCTCAATTGGAGAGCAAAGGCCATGGCTCTTCTCAGAGGTGGCCAATCTGAGTCAGCCTAGCCCCAAATCACGTAAGATGGCCTGCCCACAAAGCGCCCAGAGGGAACAGTAATAAAGAGTGAGTTGAAGGAGTTCTGGGTCTATGGAAAGGGACCTTTCCACAGTTTGGGTGCAGACATTGTATTCAACCTTCTAACACCCCTCTACTTCTTAAAACCCATTCCACATGACTCAGGCCTGGCCACCCAAGTGCCCCATTTCTTTGGGCACAGTGATGGACGCAGTGACAGGAGTGGCACCAAAAGAAGGGATCAGCAGGAAGGAGAAAAGTCCTGTTCCCAGAGCTACCAGTAAAAAAATACAAACTTCTCTGGAGGAGTTGATAGGGGTGTGTGGATAAGGAATTGCACTCAGTAAGTTTATTTCCCAGTAAAGATAACACAATTTAAATTGGAAGAGGAAATTTAAAAATTAAAAGCCTTATCAGCACACTGTCTTTAGGTATAACCAGATCTCCACAAAGGGAGTTTCCATGAAAATGATCATTTTTAAATGTTTGCAGTTCAAGTTTGTTCCCTCTGTTTCTGAAAATAATCAATGAGGAAGTTGAGACCTCGGTCTCCAGATACTAATGGTTATCTAACTTTTGGCTTTGGCCACAAATATCCAGCCTCTTTGTATGACCCCACCCCCTCTTTACCTTTATCCCTAACAGAATTCGAATCATCCTCATCACCATAGCTAAACTATCAGGCACTATACTAGGAACTTGAAATGCATTATCGCCTTGAATCTTAGACCCACCCAGAAAGGTGAGTATTATAATCTCATTTTACAAGTGGAGAAACTGACAGTCAAACAAGTCAAACCACTTGTCTGAGGTTCCTTCCTAGTAGGTGGGGGAGCCAGGATTTGCCTCCAGGCATGTCCATGTCCACACTTCCACGCCTCCCTAAAAACATGGCCAATGGTTATTAGTGTTTATTGAAAATGACTCCTCTGTCCTTTAAAATATAGTCTCACAAGCAATACCACTGTACCCAGCTACCCACAGCCAGGCTCAAATAGGAAACCATGTGAGGTCATTATAACGTATACCCCAGCCACTCGCTCTGGGTTTTTATGGCTGAACTGCCAAATCACTCCTAGCCAACTCTTCAGGAAACGTTCAGACACTTTCTCAGATTCCAGCTAAAACATCAGCTATGTGGCCCTGGGGAGTACAGAGCTCACAGGGTGGTAATGGGATATAAAATTTGCAAACTTGAGGTCAGTGGCCTAACCTCTAGGGGGTGAAGCAGCAGCAGCCCATGAAAGATTAAAAACTATTTGTCAGCTTGAATGCTGTGTATCAAGTCCCTCCTTCTAAAGCACGTGTCCACACCTCCTTGGACATTCATCCCATCCATAAAAGGAGAGAAAGATACTCCACATGTAGTTCTGCCTAGAACCATTGGAAAGAATATAATCATATCAACAGACTTGAGGTGGGGTGTTCATTCCGGGTGTTAAACATCAGGTCCAATTAAAACACAATGCTCAACAAATAGTTGTCATTTGGATTAGGCAGATGTTCTGCAAAATTATTGAGGTAGATGATACAGAAGAAGACAAAAATTTAAGATTTTTTTCTTCATTGACATGCTGCTTACATGGAATCTTTTCTTTTTTTTTTTTATTTTTTTTTAAAGATTTTATTTATTTATTTGACAGAGAGAGATCACAAGTAGGCAGAGAGGCAGGCAGAAGAGAGTGAGAGGGAAGCAGGCTCCCTGCCGAGCAGAGAGCCTGATGCGGGACTCGATCCCAGGACCCTGAGATCATGACCTGAGCCGAAGGCAGCGGCTTAAACCACTGAGCCACCCAGGCGCCCTACATGGAATCTAAATGTGTAAATTAGTAGTCTGGATAACTGAGTCAGGAAATTACAAGAGTCTGAGCTTCCACATGTGGAATTGCCATGGCCCATCCCTGGACATATGACACTCTTAATTGCCAACTACAAGATTACAAGTGTGAGTGCAGCAACGATAATGGCGGTGGTTGGTGTTACTCCTCAGACTCCCAGAGAAGATTCCCCCTTCTCATTCTCCCACCCCCTCCCTGCTACTCTAACTGGCAACTCCCTCCCTTGGAAAGCCCCATCCTATTCAACCACACCTAACATGGAAGCTTCCACCGACATCCAGGCAGCACTGAAGAGCTAGTGCCCAGCTTCCCATCGGGGTTGACCACTGAGCGAACGATGGCACCACATAAGGCCAAATAAACAAGGACAAGACAAATGTCCACACCCACATGGTACAGGAGGTTTGCTTATTTGAAGCACAAGTGAGGACTCAGAGATACCAGTCACCCTTTCTAAGAAACAAAGGCAAAGAGGAGGTGTAATCTTGTGCCCAACAAAACAATCCTACTTAAACTGTCTTTTGTCACTGTGTGTGGCTCACCTTCTACACAGTGGAAGAAAATAGGTAACTTGAGCACTTTTTAATGAACTTTCTCTGGACCTTGGTTTTAGCATCTGTACGTTTCTGAAGTCTTTCCCACTATAATGCTAATTTATAATACTTTTGTAAAGACAGACCATCTGACTATAAAGGAAGATCTGAGTCATGATTATATATGCCAAAAAATTTTTTCAAGTAAGAGGAGCCTTTAAGTCATTCATCAAAGGCACCAACCTATTAGGGTCTGATTACACAATGTTATAAATTAGTACCAGTGGGTAGGAGAAATGGTGGACCATGGGAAGAGGGGGATGCACCAAACTTTATATGGCACCATATAGGCAGGTTCATCACACATGATGGATTCACCTCCTTTTTCCAGTGTATCCCTCTAAATGTTTGGTAGGAATCTTCTCTGATATCCAAGTGTCTTTCTTTCATGCCCTGACTCCTCCAAAAGACTTCAGTCCCCTTAAGAGGCTAGTCAAGGCCACGGGTCACCTGGACTGAGGGGATAGACATTTGTATCTGTCAGAACCCTGCACCTGTTCTGTCTAGCCAACATCCCTGGCTGATAAGATTCTCCACCCTGGAACTTTCTCCTAATTCTCTCCTCCTACTTCCTTTTTCTACTATCCTCTCCTAACAAAATCCTTACCTCCACTCTTCGTTTCCAACATCCTGAGACTGCCAAGTAAAAATCTACTCTTTTACTTAGAATTAATTTTTCTCAATGTCTTAACTCTTACTTGGTATTCCTGTTACCCCTATTTTATTTATAGCTCAGCTCTGAATTTGCTTACAAAAAGAAGAAAAGGAAAATGAGATGATGATAATGATGAAAAAGACGAAGGAGGGGGAGAAAATGGTGATGAGAAAGAAGAAAAAGAGGAAGAGGAAGGAGGAAAAGGAGAAGAAACAGAAAAACAAAACAAAACCAAACCCTGGCCCTGGAATACATTCCTGTGATTGATGGAGATATTCCTATGCTTCAGTTCAAAACCACGAACTTAACAGTAGACATAATGTGCCCATAGGGTCCCCATAAATCCTGTCTCCCAACACCAACATCATAAAATGGTTGTTCTATATTTGGACTTAGATGTGTTTGGATACTTATATATGAATGTAAGTATGACTGATGGTCTAGGAATTCACAACCCTTCAAAACACTGAACCAAATCACTTGTCTAATGGAGCAGCTCTCCTAACTCGGAACCTGCTTGCTGTCTGGAATGCATCTCCGGCCGGGAATGGTGGACATAGGGAATTTTCCTCCCTCCCTTCCACTCTGAAGGGCTGAATAAATAGACTTAGCGATAATTTCAACAACAACAACAACAACAAAAAAGGCCACTTGAGAAAGTGGTAAAGTCATAAGAACCTAAAAGTAGGATTTGTTATAATAGAGGATTAGCTCCACAATCCAACTTTGACCGTATTCCTAATCCAGTTTTATCCTATTAACAATGTGGCTACTCCACTTATGGCAGAAATAACAGTTCAGTTCACTATAATACCATCTATTGGCAATTGCATATCTACTTTTTAATGATCAGTTATAATCCCTGATTCCCCCAAAATGTTCTGGAGGCAAATTACACCAACTGATATATAAACATGGGGTTATTAATAGAAGTTGAAAGCAAAATCCCATCAGAAAGAAGGCAAAACATACCAAATATTTAAATAATACATTAATAATATATTATATTGTTTATTAATTTTCTATTAATATATTAAATGATATATTATTAAATAATAATAAATTAAAATGATTATGCATGAAACTGGTCCCTATCTTAGAAACTAAAGGAAAAATGGGGGGGGGATGTTAAGTGTTTTATAAGTCTTATATTTGAAAAAACAGAATTTGCCAGTTTGTTAGGGACTATAATCTTATTCATGGGGTTTGTGAGTCCTTTAAATGCAGAACTGTGTAAAAGTTAAGAACAATGTCCTTAACATTAATCTAACAGATTGTGAAGACACATTGGTCATGTCGCATTTTTCATTCTGAAATTACAGTAGCAAAATATAACGCCGTATCTTCAATGCAGAAGTCAGTCAATCCCACTAGATCGAGGTAGGATTAAAACATCTGATTATCCTTCTCAAAAAACTATTCTTCCCTTACTGTGGTAGCTATTCTCCAAAGATGTCCCCCCAAAATGCCTCCCCTCCCTACAGACACACACCGCTCCACACATCAAGAGGCAGGCTAGATCAGTCCATGCCCTTGAATCTGGACGGCCTGTGACTTGCATGGAATTCCAGGTCATACCACTCCAGGCTCTGTTTAAAGAAAGTCTGGTAGCTTCCACATTTGTGCTTTTGGATTCTGAGGTATATGGTAAAAAGCGTGGCTACCCTGCTGGAGAGCCCCTATGGGGAGGCCGCATGGAGAGGGAGACAATCTGGGACCATATGGAGAATTGAGGAACCGAGCCAACACTGGTAACACATGAGCCCATCTGAGCCCGTCCAGCTAGCCCTCAGCCGCTCATGTCAGTTCTGTAGGCAACACTGGGGTTAAAGCATGTGACCAGGGATTAAGAGGTTATTGTTCAAAATCCTGCTCCAATGGACACTTGCTCTGAGCAAGGCCTGGTCGCTGTACCTGGGGCTCAGTTTCTCCATTCTTAAAAACACCCTCAGTGGCTCTATCTCCAGGGAGAGGCCCAGGCAGGAGAATGCATACGAGAGCTTTAAAACCTGGAAAGTGCCCAGCACAGCCTGACAAGTGGCTCTTTGCTCCCTCTATTTCCCTCCTCTGTCCATCCATTTAGATTAACCACACCAAAGTAAACAGGGTTGCGGGCGCTAGTCCATGGAACCAGAAATACACGTGAAGAAGTCATCTTGCTCACTCCAGCCCCATCAGACATTGTGGGAAGCAGAGACAAGATTCCCCACTGTGCCCTGTCCAAATTCCTGGCCTGCAGAATCATAAGAAATAATAAAATTGTTGTTGTTTTAAGCCACTAAGTTTGGGGTAATTCGTTACGTAGCAATAAGAAAATCAAAACACACACAAATCAAAATAGCTTTTTTCCTGGTAGTAGAGGGACGAGGAATGGTTCATTTCTCTTTAGTTTCTCATTCATGGTGCTGTAATGTTTTTAGGTATAATAAGGTTTAAGGTACATAGAGGTGGGGGCATCCTAGGTATGCCCCCCCCCCTTTACCTTTCCTCTTGACCAACCAAGTAGTCAAATACTGCTCATGTTATTTCTGGAACACTACTTGATCTTCCTTTTCACCCCCTCCACCATTCAGGCCACCATCCACTCTCACTATCGGCCTCCCAACCTCCCTGCCTTTGGCCTCCTTACTCTCCAAACCACATACCTTTCACCAGGGCTGCAAAGGCCTGATATGTTCCTATCCTAGAATCCTTTTCTAGCTCCTCATCCTCACCCTTCACAACATTCAGATATTGATTGATGTTTTGTGTCCTTCAGTCCCTCTTCCACCCCTGACAGTGTCACGATCTATAGACAGGCACACAGAGTTGCATACTACACAACTCCAGGGGGCACTATATTCCTGGGCTACATTATAAACTGTTCCCCATGAAGTTGTGCAGGGCAAACCTTGCCCGACTGTACTCAGTGTCCCTTAACTGAAGGGACTACATACTTTTTACACTCAGATTTTTCCTTATTTCTCTCCTCTATTTCCTCTAAGCTCTAATTTATATCCTTTACCGCACCCAAGCAAAATTGGTCAATCAAAAATTATCTATTGAACACTTACCGTGTGTCCAGTTTCTCAGTCTCCCTAGTGATAAATCAAATATGAACTCTGTCTTCAGAAAGTTCTCAGACCTAGTCGATGGTCACTTATTTATCACAGAGACCAGAGGTAGGCAAACTTTTTCTTTAAAGGGCCAAGTAGCCAATAATTTAGCTTCTCCAGCCATACTTTGTCTCCACTACTCCACCCTGCCACAGCAGTAAGAAAGCAGAAATAGATAATACATAAACCAATGGGCAAGGCTTTGTTTCAGTAAAATCTCATTTATAAGAACAGGCAGCTTGGTCCACAGTTGGCCAACCCTGATATACTCTCACTGTGAAGTCTTTTCTGAAGAATCCTGTTCCCACAGGGAGGCTTCCCTTGTCATGTGACTGCATTTGCCTTCACTGGATCTTAAGTCTTTCCCACAGCAGCAATGGGAGAAGATTCTGGTATGGTATGGGAGAAAGATAGAAACTTCCCAGGTATAAGATTTATTATAACTGGGAAGCAGCAAGATAGATTGGTTAAGAACACAGACTATGAGACCAGATCTCCCAATGCTTACTAGTGTAGGTCCCTGGAGGAATTACTGAAACGCTGCCTCCCTCAGTTTCCCCACACATTAAATGGGCAAGTAGGTATAATCTTCCTCATAAAGAAGTTACACATTCAACGAATTAATGTATGAAAAGTGTACTACTGAGTGATATATCAGAGCTTGCTAATCTTTACAATTATTATTGTAATTTAATGTGAAAGTTACATCATATTAATGGCTCTGAGCTTACAGGTAGGTGGCTAAGGTAAAAAAATGAAACAGGAAGAATTAAATAACTTGTCATGTTGGTAAAAACTTAACACATGTACTGTTTCCCCTAAAAAGAGAAACATCTCTTGCAGCTCTAGTCTGTAAGTTTTCACACAGGACATGAGAACAAGAGACTCTGAATGACATCATGAGGGACGTATCCCGCTCAGAGACATACACGGGCAATGCAGAAGGAGGGTACCTGTGATGGTTACCTGCCAGCCTCAGTGGAAGTTCAGGGTCTAACACTAAAATACATGTGCCATTCAAAAACCCCACCAACTCTGACATCCTTTAATTCCTTCTGTGTTTTATTAGCATCTTTGTAGAAATGTTAGGGAAAGTTTCTTATTTGACAAGTATTAGTATATCATTAGCCATACTTGGGAGGTGTCAACTAATATGAAGGAATATTAGGAATTTTAAGTAGAACTTTACCTAAGTCTTTCATCCTGCATTTTTAACCAGTGGAATGAAAAACCAAAACCATAACTAAAATTAATAGAGAAAGACAATTTAATATTAAGAATTTGTCCTTAAAACTTAACCTTGTGCACCTCAGTTCTTACTGCGGTAAAAGCTAATAAAAAACCCAGCCTATAAAGATGTTGTGAGCATCAGATGAGTTATCATATGTAAAACACCGAGAGCAGTACGTGGTGCGTAAATGTCATCTCGAAGTTACTATCGCTGCTACAATTATTGCTATCATTTGTTCTTACTTAATCCCACACCCCATGCCTTCTGCTACCTTTCCATCAACTCCCAGTTCCCATGATGCATCAGATTCTCCCACCAAATATGAAGCCTCTCCCCCACCCCCACCCCAGGCTACAGGCTGGATGTCTCTGGCATCCCACAGAGCTAAATTCAGGCTGGCATTCAATCAAGGCTTCCTGAATTAATGAACGCTTTGAAATCCCATCTAATGATCAGTCAGTGTTAAAATGTTTTTGATTGGATTCTTTCTTGCCTTTGATGATTTTGTAATCTAATGGGAAAAATCAAACTTAACAAGGCCAACCATATAGTTCAGGCTTGATATATTAATTGATTTCAGCTTTCTTTAAAAAAAATCTCATGGAAAAAAATTCTAAGTTGCTTGAATAGGCCC
This sequence comes from Meles meles, assembly GCF_922984935.1. Lineage (NCBI taxonomy): Eukaryota > Metazoa > Chordata > Mammalia > Carnivora > Mustelidae > Meles > Meles meles. Next base: position 71,597,893 of record NC_060071.1, read on the forward strand.
GTTTGGTGGGTTAGTTTCTAGAAGCTAAGAAATTGTTAATATAGCTTCTTTCTATCTTGCGAAAATATTTAAAATCTTATTTTCACGTTATAAACAAAGGCTAGACTTCATAAATTCATTGTTTGGTTTGTTGAAAGAAAAGGCAAACAAATTCTCTGTAAATATCCTAACATCTTGTTCAGTATTTTGCTTGATAAGCGTCATTGGCATAATACTCTAATCTTTTTAATCATCAGCTACAGAAGACAACAAGGAAATGTTTCAGTGTTCTTTAAAATTCCTAATAAGCTGGGAGGGATGTCTGTGCTTCAACATCATCTCACCATAGGCTGATGTTTTAAATTAATTTGTGATACCAACAATTTGGGCATTTTGGTAAATAATCTCTGTCTGAAATGCTAAAAAGTAAGTCATATAAATAAATATTTTGTCTGCATCTTCTCATTTAAAATGTGCAATTGCTAAAAACTTCTATTTAACAATATCTTTGGGGGAGCAGGGCAGAGGGGGGAACCTGGGTAGCTCAGGCAGTTAAGTGTCTGCCTTCGGCTCAGGTCATGATCTTGGGGTCCTAAGGTCCAGCGCTGCCTCAGGCTCCCTGCTCAGCTTGGACTGTGCTTCTCCCTCTCCCTCTGCCCTCTTTCCCACTCACTCAAACATGCTCGTGGGCTCTCTAATAAATAAAATCTTTTTTTAAAAAAAGACTATCTTTTTTTTAATGATATTGCAATATTTTAGCCTAATCTTGTCACTAAATACAAAAACAAACCATACCACTGCAGGAGTCTTTCCCTATATTTAATTATTAGCCTACCTGACTTTGGATGAAGTCTTAAAGTCCTCTTTGTAAAATAAATGGACTTCATAAACTCTACAGAACTTTTTCTGCATTCCCTGTTAGAGTTCTTTATTTTAATAACAGACCTTCTGTGTAATTAATCCCTTGGAGTTTGCCATCACATAATCTACCCTGTGTATGAACGGTTCCATGTGTATTTTTCTGGTAACAAGACCTCTGGAAAAAATAAACAAATAAACAAAGACCAAAAAGAAAATCATACACAAAGGCACAAATTGTGTGACATATACCCCATCTCTCATACACTTATAAACCAAGCAACAAGGATAGAAAGTCTCAATCTACCTTATCAGGGATTTGAGGAAAAGGGGTTTCACTCTGAAGAATTTTTTCCCTGTGACAGGAAACTGTAATACTTCCTTATTTGAGAGCTAAGACAATAAGGCAAGTTTAAATAAATGGTTCCTAACTACTGCTATTCAAGTAAAGCTGTGTATTTTTTTTAAATTGAATTGTCTCCCACACTTTTTGCCTAATCACGGAAGTTAAGAATTGAGCTGAGAAAAACTCCCATGAACTGAAATTTGAACAATAAAACTAGGATTTTATTATTTCTCATAAAGTCATTTCACATATGTTAAGCAGTGCCTGGTCAAAGGAAAACTACTATTCATTTATTACTTGAAAAAAAATTTGAAACTTGCAAAATTCTCATTTCAAAATAGAGAAAAAATGCAATTTTTGCACAGTGAATGGGGACCACACTCATTCCATAAAAGGAGGATTTCCTGTAAAAACAGAAACTGGCAATTTTGTCTAAGAAAACACAGTGAAAGCTGGGAAGAAACTTGAGGATGCTTAAATTTCCACTGTGGAACAACTTCTGCTGCCCAGTGGGAAGGAAAAAAAAAACCAAAACACAACAACAACAACAACAAGCCACCTGCAACAAGATGAGAGAAGACAACAAGCTAGGACTGTAGTCCCAGAGAAGGAAAAACGAAGCAGGTCCCTAGTCTGTGAAGCAAGGGTGCTGATGGGAAAGGAATATATGTCCCAAGAAGAATACCAAGGCAAACTCTGCAGTCACCTGTCACATCAGAGAAAGACAAGAAGGCAGTATTTGTGGAAGAGATGAGACCAGTGCATGGCGGACACTGGTGATTTTAGAGCACCTTTTAACTAGAGGAAATATTAGTGAGGTGCTGAAAGTTGCTGCCACCAACTGGGCATCAGGCAGACTTGGGGTTACAAATCACTTTCACTTCATAAACTGTGCATTTCCATCAAAATGGTAAACAGGTTTTACTGTAGCCAAAGAGGTTAGTTTTGAAGCTGGTAATATTTTAACTTGCAAAAATAGAAATTTTAAGCAATAACTGGAAAAACTTTACACACAACTCCTTTTCCTGATGATTTATACAGCAGTGCATGGTTAAAAGACTTATTCATGTGAGACTATAATAGCAATAAGCAGAGAGAATGCCTTTTAAATGCTGTTCAAATCCAAAATCAGAACTGGTTTAAAATCTATGGGAAAACCTTTTATGCAGAGATTCTACATTTACTAATTTGTGCCACGTATAAATTTGCACATCTACACAAATAGGTGTACAGAATTGGGGAAGAGGGGAAAAAATTAATATAATCAAGAGAGCCATCATTAGGGAACAATCTTAGCCACGTTATGGGATTCTGTACACCAAGAGGATGCACAAGGTACATCCATTTGAATTAACAGATGGATGCACAAAAGGTATACGGAAGTGAGCAAGGTTTAGAACAGTATGTACAATATATTGTATGTAATTAAATAGGTCACACACTCTACATATACATGTATATGTATATATTATGTATATATATTTGTATACGGATACAGATGCCTACAAGAGGTCTACAAAAATATACATGAAAATGGTGTCTGAGAGGTAAGAGCGACATTTTTTTAATTGTATATCCTTTTAAATATTATTTTTTACTTCTCCAAATACACACACACACACACACACACACACACACATATATATATCTGTCCTTATAGATAACATGAGAATTCTAAAAATAAAAATCTTTATATTAGGAAGATTCATTTTTATATTAGTATATGATATATTATACTGTAAATGCTAATTATAATTATTTTTTAAATCTTTACATATATGTAAATTCTTATAGATATTGTGAGAGTGAAACAGAGCTGGTTGGTGACAGCACATAGAGATGAGACAAATGTCTGGAGGGGCCTAACATCTCTCTGCAGATTTTCATCCCCCAAATTAAGCCCCACCTCCTTTCTTTGTACAGGAGCAATGCCATCAAGCTTAGCTATTAAGATAATATGTATAGCAGAAATATACACATTTTAAGGAAGAATGTTAGACTAACCCATGTCCTTTGAAGAACATATGAAAATCAGAGTTTCAGTTCATATGCTGAACTTGCTTGCATGGGCCCTGTACACAGCAATGAATGTCTGCTGCCTGATCAGAATCAGGCTTAACATGATAAGCAAATTTCCTTTCCAACACTGTTGGAGTCCTGGACTTATTTTCCACAAAGGCCAAGATGGAACTAAATTAATCATAACTATTTCCTGGGGCCAGGAAATCATGCATATTTTACCACAGCCCAAGCGTGTGACCCTGACCATCACCTTGTCCCTCCTCAAAAACAGGTCCATTCAGTTTACTGCACTTTTTCTTCCTGTGCCTGGGCCATACAAACATAAATTTTACTCCATATATAGTTAAAACAGCCCATAACCAAAAGGAATAAAGGAAATGTTCAGCCACAGAATCGGATAGGACATCATCGACTGGTGATTCAGGATCATATGATCAAGCTACAGAACTTCTCAAAAAGGAGCAACAATGAGAATGAAAAGAACTTACTAAAAACCTCTGTGTATGCATACTATCTGGGTTCATTTAACAGACTCCTCCAAGGACATAAAACGGATCACTTACAGCTGAGCCTTCTGCTTCTATGGAGGCTTGAATTTAAACAATTTCACAAAAACAAATTTTTCTTTCCATCTGAACACTTTTAAGGAAAATGTGTGCCCACCCTTCTTCAATTCAGGGAACTGACAGTCCTTATATACTCAACCTGCCTAATTTAAATATTTCTTGCTGAAACATTTCCTGTAATAGGGACTAGGAAGCCAGTGAAATGCTCAATTGCATATACATAACACATAAACCACTGGTTAAAAACAGCCCTCTAAGGCCGGCCACAGAAGCATCAGTGCCCCCAATGAAATGAAGAGCCCCCTTACAACACGAAAGAACACACGTTCCCAAAAGACTTGCCCTGTTCTGCCTCCAGGGTAGACGTTGGAAAGACAGTATCAACCAGAAAATCCAGTCCCTAATTTTAGAAAGCATAACTCAGAGGAGAGCCAACCCTTGACTGTGTCTTCCCTGACTCTGTCATTAGAATTCCTTTCTTTCCTTGCTCCCTTACTAATAGAGCATCCGCAGAGGTGCCCACAAGGCAAGCACTTTCCCCTAAACACAACCGGAATTGGTACGAAGGGAAAGGAACGGGCTCCTCTGTCTTTCAGTCGCAGCGCCTCCCCTTCTTCCTCAAAGAACACTTCTCGCCTCCAAAAATCGGCCTCCACAATGGCCCAAGAGCCCTTTTAACCATGGCATCCCCTCTAATGCAGAAATCTTTAAAGAGCAGAAGCAAAGTGGTTTAGCCTCGAATGGGGCGAGGGCTGGACACCCCCTGCACTTCTAAGGTGCCCCCTGGAGATCTTGTCAAGGATCCTTCTGGTGTGGAGAATCAACCCTGTCAGTTCCCTCCGGATCTTGATACTAGGGAAAAGAGGGAAGGGAGACCCCACACCAAAGGAGCTGGCCCGTTTTGTTACCCTTTAAGCGCGTCGTGTCCTGCGCCGCCTCTTCTCTTGGCCCGGCTAGCTCTGGTTTCCTTCACGTTCCCAGCCTCCAAATTGGCGTCCGCCCCATGGCTCGTGTAGGACGCTAAGAGCACGGTAAATCCCAGGACGACCTCCAGCAGCCTTCCTCGCCACATGATGCCGAGCGGCCGCCGGCTCCCGCCGCCTCTCGCTGCGCCCCGGGCTCGATCCGCGGTCGCCCCTGCGCCCTGGAGCGGACCGCGCCGCCGGAGTCCCGCTCTCCCGCCGCCCGTACCCCGGGCCGGGCTCCTCCCGCCTTCTCCAGGCGCTGCTCCCACTTCAGGCGGCCCCTGCCAGCTGCAACAGACAAATCGCCGAGGCAGAGGAGACGTTCAGGGAATGGGGATGCTAAAGCTTGGGGTCCCCATTCCCAAGCCCAGCCCGAGCGCCGCCTGAGCGTGGCGCAGTTACTTTGGGTAAGTGAAGACCGTCTGGTCCACGGCTGCCCGAAAAGCCCAGGCCCCCGCCGGCCGCAGTTCCAGCCAACCTCTCGGCCTCCCAGACACCGCCTGAAAAGCGCGCCGCAGAGTACCCATGTCCCAAGCAGTTCTAAACCCCAGGGCCAGTTCTCTGAGTTTATTATTATTATTTTTTTTTAATGGCACAAAATGCGCGCGATGCGCGCTTGAACGCCCCAGCTTCCCTGACGGTCCTTTCCGCCAAGCCGCGGGACTGGAAGCCCACTGCGCCGTCCCCGGCCGGCTCCGGGCGCTGCCACAGTCCCCGAGCATCTTATCCGGAGCCCGGCACGGAGAGCCCCGGGCCAGGAAGCTGTCAGGCAGGGGAGGGCCAGCGCCAGCTGTGGACGTTCCGGGACAGCCCCTCACCCAGTCCCTGTCCCTGCCCCTGCCCTGCCCTGCGCGCGGCGCAAACGCAAAAGCCTCCGTGGCTGCAGCTCCAGCCCCGGTGGCCGCCCGACCCCTGTGGGGACCCTGGCTGCACCCACTGGAGAAGTGGCGCCTCCGGCTCCCGAGGCGGCGGCGGCTGTTCCTCGGTCCGGCTGCGGCAGCCGCTGCCCCACTCCTCCCGCAGCTGCCCCAGCTGTGGCCGCCTCTCCGCCCGTGGCACCCACAGTCTCTGCCGCGGCTCCCGCGGCCCCCTCCTTTCCCCACCTCTTCAAGTATCGTCTGCGCAGCGGTTTCTCGCGAGAGAAATACTTTTTCAAAAAAAAGAAAGAAAAAGAAAATGACACCCCCTCCTACATCCCCCTCATCGCCACCCCACCCCTCGGCCCCATCCATCCTCCCTTTCCACTCCCCTTTGCCAGCCACCGCCTCGGCGCAGGGCCTCCCTTGCTCACAGGATTAGCGCAGTTGGGAGGAGGCAGAGGTGATCAGGTTCTGTCCGGCCTGGGATTTTTCGTTTTGGGGTGAGGAGCTGGGGAAATGAGAAAAAGTGGAGTAGCGGTTTAGCTCCCTCCGCCGCTGGGAGGTCTAGACCCGAGATTAGCCTCTCCCGTGATCTGGGAAGCCCGGCGGGCGCGGAAAGCTGTGCCACCTGCACCAAGAATGCGCGTTGGAGACGGTGGCCACGGAGGCCCCAGTGACCCCCGCGCGAGGGGAGTCGCGTCCTGGCTGCCCGCGCCTCCCTGGCTCCGCCTCACTGCGACTCTCCCGCCCGGCAGGGAGCGGAGACCGGAGTCCCGGAGGCTGGGGCAGGGCGCATCGCGGGCTGCGGCACCCATAGTTGCAGGGGCTGGTGTGTGGTGGTGTAAGGGGTCTCCACCGCCGCCACTTGCCCCCTAAGCGTCGGGTGCCCACTCTGAGGCACTGCTCTTCTGAGGCTCAGGTCAAGCTACCCAGGCTGATCCAAGATGCTGCAAGTGCCTGAGTGGGATCCTTCTGATTCAGAGGCCTGTAAATGTTAGAAGCTGAGATTTGGGAAGGGGGTGAAGGGATGGTCCTCCTGGCCAGCCTACAGCTAACTAAGATTGGGCTTCTCCTAGACAATCCTAGTTCACCTCCTGGACACACACATGCACACACACACACACTCTCCCCCCGCTCCCCTCCAGGACAAGCAAGGCACAAAGACTTTGGAGAATGCAGTATTTATGGCATCCTTATATGGATAAGGTCCAGTGTTGCCTATATTCTATAAGGAGAGCAGGAAATCACACCCTGGGCCCTGGCCGCTGGAACTGAAGACCCCAGAAAATCCCCATGTAGCAGCCACAGCTGTCAAGCCAGAAGTAAGAGCTCAGCACAAACAGGAATTCTGTTGAAGAGGGCTTTCCTTATTTGCAATTGTTTGTGCCTAGATAATAGGGTATGGGGACCTGGGCAAGTTATTTAACCTCTTTCCCATTGCCAGATGGAAATAATAATGTTGACCACACCAGTTATCATGGGGATGATGAGCCTGCTGAACAATGACAAGTGAACTTGAAGATGAAAACAGTGAAACTGTCAAAAATATAAGCCCATTTAAAGTCATAATTCTAGAAATATGTGGTAGCTGAAGATCTCACCTGTAAAACTTCTCTTAGCAGATCTTTGAGTTGGTGGCTTGGTCACACACATTTGGTTGATACTCATCCAGCATGTAAATTTACTTAACACCACCTATGTACCAGTTTGCTCATGATTGAACCTGGCTCCTTGGTGAGAAAGGCAGATGTTTTTTCCTTCACACAGCAGATAATCTATAAGGAAACTTGACTTGAAAAAATAACCCACTTGTTAAGTGCCAAGAGGAAGGAATACTGGAAGCTTGCTTGGAAGATCTGTAACAAGGGGTACCTGACCTAGATTGTGACTGATCAGGGAAGGCTTTCCTGAGGAAGTGATATTTAACTTACGTTCACACACATAACTAGACTTTACTTATGGTAGCAGCTCTCAATCCTGGCTATACAGTAGAATGACCTGGGACCATTTAAAAAAAAAAATTTTTTTTTTTTTTTTTTTTTTTTTGCCAGCACAAACCAGCCCCCAGAGTTCTGACTTAAATAGCCTCAAGTGGAACCTCAATGTGGGCATTTTTTTAAAAAGCTCCCCAGGTATGGAAAGGTAAGGGAGTCGTTCAGACAGGGAAAATGGTCTAAGCAGAGGAATCATTGCTCAGGAGAAGCAGGGCTGTTGGAGATCCAGGAAGGTCCCACAATATTCTGGACTGTTCTACACCCTCTGTGGAATCTGGAAACCGCCCACTTTCCCTACACTCCAACAGCATGTGAGACACTGCAGTCTCTCTTAGAATCTTCTTCTCAGTGACATGTTGCACAGCAGCAACTGCACACAGGCTTTTCCAAGGTTTTTGCCCACAAAACAAAAAACAAATCTTGGTACGCTGCAAGCCTCCTTCCAACATTTCTGAACATTCCTATTAGGTACTCCTAACTCAACTCCAAACTGCCATCCTGGGTTTTACCTCTAAGGGAGAGATTTAGATTAAAGCTTTAGATTTAGATAAAAGCTTCTGGCCTTTGCCCTTTTTTTTCCTCCTCTTTTTCCCTTGGCCCCCTCCTTCAGTAGAGCAAAGATTTTCTACTTCCTCTTCATATTGCTTGGGAGCTCTAGAACCCACAAAACACCCTTTTTGGGCAATAAGTCTCATGGCTTAACCAAAAGGGGATAAGAGAAAAAAACCTGATCACTGGAAGAGAAATGCATTTTTAAATATGTAAGAAATATTCCCCATTATCTACGCAATGTACATATAACAGAGCAGCATGCTACCAATAACAAAATTTGGTAACAAATACAGAAAACCATGTCTTTGCAGTAAGATTTTCTTGATGCCAGGTGATCCAGGAGCCCCCTCCCCTTTTTAAACTTATAACTGTTTATAGCACTTTTTGAAAAATAAGTCCAGGCTAGAACTTCCTTGTTCCTCCTCTTCATTTCAAAGGCTTCTACCAATTGTAAGATAATCTACTCAAATTCCTCCTTGTTCATGAGGAATTTTTGCTCATGGTGTCTCTCCTGTTCGAACTTCATTGCACCTAACTGAATCATTCATTTAATAACGTATTAATTGTAATATGTAATTATAGTATGTTTACTGTATGTCAAGCACCATGTCAGGCACTGACAATTAGAATATTTATATATTGTTTGGTGAACTATAATTTTTTTCTGTAATTATTGTACTTATTCTGCCTAGCTGGATTATGGACCCTTAAGGACAGGGCTGTATTCCTTATTCAACGAAATGTGTACCATCTACTGAAAACTGTTACAAAACATAACTACTTTGTCAGCTGCTGTTTGATCATTTAGTCTTCTGCTATTTTTGCTTCCAGACCACTCTCATTACTCTATATCTACTGAATAAATATCTGTGTCAGCAGTCTTTGTGTACAAGAAAACCAACTCTGGATAATTTAAACAAACAAAAAAAATTGCTTTGTGTATTATCAGGTTATGAGATGGCTCATTGAACTTGACTCTGGAATAAAATGGGAGCTGCAGTTCTGGCTAGAGGCAGCAGAAACAAATGGAGAAACTCTTCAAGGTAAGACTGTTTTGGTGACTCAATTCCAACTATTTTAGTCCTTTTGCCACCTCTTTTAGGGTTCAAATTCAAAGACTAGGGTCCAATTGGCCTAGCTAGTTTAAGAAACCTGCCCACAGTCCTAGTCAGGGGATGATGGAGCATCCTGGTACACGGTCCTAACAAGATGCCTGCTATGGAAAACGGGTTACTCCATAAAGGATGACCAAAACACTATGGCCCAAAACTGGGGTCACTGATGCTCATCATACACACACACACACACACACGATGTCTGGTTGACCCCTGTACCACCTCAAGAGCTTTCAAGGATGTTTAGCGTTACTGAGATCAAGCATTTCCAAGAGCCTAGGAAGAATATTCTAAAATCAGATTCTAGGTCTTTTATTGAAAACTAAAGCATTACTTTGTGAAATGAGTTAACTAGACTCTCATGTAACCCCAATTCTCCCCATTAGTGGTGGCAAATAGATCTTTCATAATACAACCAGTCATAGCATCAAAGACTAGCTTTGGACTCAGAGTGCAATACTGCTCACATTTTGAATTTTGAAGTTACAAAATCTGAAAGCATATATGACAGCTACCAGAAAACTTTTTTTCTGTAATTATTGTACTTATTCTGCCTAGCTAGATTATGGACCCTTAAGGACAAGGCTGTATTCCTTATTCAACGAAATGTGTACCATCTACTGAAAACTGTTACAAAAGATAACTACTTACATCAGAAAAACAATACCCACAAAGAAATGGAAAAATGTTCCATGCTCCTGGATTGGAAGAATAAATATTGTGAAAATGTCTATGCTACCTAAAGCAATCTACACATTTAATGCAATCCCTATCAAAATACCATCCATTTTTTTCAAAGAAATGGAACAAATAATCCTAAAATTTATATGGAACCAGAAAAGACCTCAAATAGCCAAAGGAATATTGAAAAAGAAAGCCAAAGTTGGTGGCATCACAATTCCGGACTTCAAGCTCTATTACAAAGCTGTCATCATCAAGACAGCATGGTACTGGCACAAAAACAGACACATAGATCAGTGGAACAGAATAGAGAGCCCAGAAATCGACCCTCAACTCTATGGTCAACTAATCTTCGACAAAGCAGGAAAGAATGTCCAATGGAAAAAAGACAGCCTCTTCAATAAATGGTGCTGGGAAAATTGGACAGCCACATGCAGAAAAATGAAATTGGACCACTTCCTTACACCACACACGAAAATAGACTCCAAATGGATGAAGGACCTCAATGTGAGAAAGGAATCCATCAAAATCCTTGAGGAGAACGCAGGCAGCAACCTCTTCGACCTCAGCCACAGCAACATCTTCCTAGGAACAACGGCAAAGGCAAGGGAAGCAAGGGCAAAAATGAACTATTGGGATTTCATCAAGATCAAAAGCTTTTGCACAGCAAAGGAAACAGTTAACAAAACCAAAAGACAACTGACAAAATGGGAGAAGATATTTGCAAACGACATATCAGATAAAGGGCTAGTATCCAAAATCTATAAGGAACTTAGCAAACTCAACACCCAAAGAACAAACAGTCCAATCAAGAAATGGGCAGAGGACATGAACAGACATTTCTGCAAAGAAGACATCCAGATGGCCAACAGACACATGAAAAAGTGCTCCACGTCACTCGGCATCAGGGAAATACAAATCAAAACCACAATGAGATAGCACCTCACACCAGTCAGAATGGCTAAAATGAACAAGTCAGGAAATGACAGATGCTGGCGAGGATGCGGAGAAAGGGGAACCCTCCTCCACAGTTGGTGGGAATGCAAGCTGCTGCAGCCACTCTGGAAAACAGCATGGAGGTTCCTCAAAACAGGACTACCCTATGACCCAGCAATTGCACTACTGGGTATTTACCCTAAAGATACAAACAGTGATCCGAAGGGGCACGTGTACCCGAATGTTTATAGCAGCAATGTCTACAATAGCCAAACTATGGAAAGAACCTAGATGTCCATCAACAGATGAATGGATAAAGAAGATGTGGTACATATACACAATGGAATACTATGCAGCCATCAAAAGAAATGAAATCTTGCCATTTGCGACGACGTGGATAGAACTAGAGGGTATCATGCTTAGTGAAATAAGTCAATCGGAGAAAGACAACTATCATATGATCTCCCTGATATGAGGACATGGAGAAGCAACATGGGGGGGTAGGGGGATAGGAGAAGAATAAATGAAACAAGATGGGATTGGGAGGGAGACAAACCATAAGTGACTCTTAATCTCACAAAACAAACTGGGGGTTGCTGGGGGAGGTGGGATTGGGAGAGGGGGAGGGGGTTATGGACATTGGGGAGGGTATGTGCTATCATGAGTGCTGTGAAGTGTGTAAACCTGGCGATTCACAGACCTGTACCCCTGGGGATAAAAATACATTATATGTTTATAAAAAAAAAAAATTGGAAGGGGAGGCAAACCATAAGAGACTATGGACTCTTAAAAACAACCTGAGGGTTTTGAAGGGTCAGGGGTGGGAGGTTGGGGGAACAGGTGGTGGGTAATAGGGAGGGCACGTTTTGCATGGAGCACTGGGTGTTGTGCAAAAACAATGAATACTGTTACACTGAATAAATAAATAAATTTAAAAAAAAAGAAAAAGAAAAACAATACCCAATTACATACATCATCTCTAATCCTCACCACAACTTCTGAAAAATATGAGCACAATATTTCTTATCATCTTCCATTAAGAAGTGGAGGCTGTTGGGCACCTGAGTGCCTCAGTGGGTTAAGCATCTGCCTTCAGCTCAGGTTGTGATCCCAGCATTCTGGGATAGAATCCTGCCTGGAAATCCCTACTCAGCAGGGAGTCTGCTTCTCCCCCTGCCTCTTTCCCCCTTCATTCTCCCAATCTCTCTCTCGCACATAAATAAATAAAATCTTAGAGAGAAAGAGAGAAAGAAAGAAAAAGTCCAGGATGAAAAACTGTGTCGGAACTAAACTGAGATCCTCACCAAGCTGCCAGCTAAATGCAGCTACAAGTGTGAACCCAGGAGATCAACAGAAGAATTGCCCAGTGAACTCACCAAATAAAGATATCATTGTAGTTTGAAGACTCTTAATTATTAGGGTGATCTATTATACAAGAATAGATAACTAATACTAACTTGGGAGGGGGACTATTTCTGTCTCAATTTCAATAGCCAAATAAACTCACGTTTCGAAAAGTCAAGAAACTCACTCACATTCACAAAACTAGTACTAAAGGCAGGGCTAGGTTCTGAACCATGCCTTTGACAACAAGTCAAGGGTACTTTTCATTTCATTAGCACTACCTTGTCCATCTGCCACAAAAATGCCAGTCAAGATGTAGGGCTGATATAGATGGGAGCCACCCCCAGTATGCATAACAAATGGTATTATTCCACATAATTCATTCCTCGAGCTTCTTTGCAGTCTGAATGTACACTGCATCCTATGTGAGAGCTCCATTTACTCCATGCTACAGTCACGAAGATCTCCCCAGGAAGTGGGGTGGTCATAACAGCTGTTCTAGTCAACTTCCCTGCCTCTCTGCTTCGGTTTCCAGTTCCTGCTCATATCCCTTCACAAAGAACAATTCCTTGTACATAGCAGGTGTTCAATGAATAGTTGTTGAATGCACAGTTATGTTCATTTCCTTTCAAGATGGTGATATGATGGCAACTTATAAACCTCACGCATTCTTCCTCATCACTCTGTGTGCTGAGGAAAGCCTTAAGGCTCACAGCTATTGAAGGAGCCCTGCCATGTCACATTGCCTGATTGTGCTTTAGATGTTCCATCCTGGGAGGTAATAGGAAGGAATGGCTCTGGGCCTTGAAAAGGAACTGAAGGTAGAGTTAAGTTGCCTGCTTACTAGCAACAATAATAATAAAGGTAGTAATAAAATAGATAATAAAATCATCTAATTTTCTAATAAAAACAAAAATAATTATCTAAGAAAATATTAATAAAAATATGTAAATACATAATGAAATACAAATGAAAAAAATAAATAACAAAATAAAAATAATTATCTAATAAAAATAGAAGTACTATATATGTCCCATTTATTATTATTGTTGTTGTTGTTGTTTAGTTCATGTATTCTTTTAACCGAATTCAGCTGAAAGTCAGTCACAATATGCAGCCATTGTCAGAAGCTGAGGATTTGACTGTGAGGGAGCTGCCATATCTGCCTGTGAGAATCATAAGGTCTAGGGCATTGGAAGAGACCCCTTTCATGACAACTACCATTTCTTAAGACTGGGTTATGCAAGCTCTGTGTTCAGTGGGAAGTTAGTAATGTTCTTCCCATTTTACAGTTTGAGAGAGTTTGAGTTTAAGGAAGGGCATTTTAAGGTGACATAAATAAATATTCCTTTTAAGGAAAAGTTGTACATGTTTGTGTATTTATATTCAGGCTCCTAAAAATGCCTCAATGTAAAATTCTGGCTTTGTGAAGGGGAAAAGTGAAAAAAAAACTTTAAAATGTATGCATGCCGGAGAAGGAATGTGACTTTTTTTTTCATTTTAATTCTTTTCAGGGGTTTTATTGTAGAAATATTTGAGCTATTTAAAGAAAATATTAAACATATTTCGGTATGTATTTTCCCATAATCCCACCACCCTCACACAATTGTTTTTTATTTATTTTTTTTTGCTTCCCTCTCTAGTCTGTGTCCATATGGTACAATTTACACAGTCTAACCAAGGTGTGCATGTGTATAGTTTCAGGTCCTGCCAAACAGGGAAGAGAATTTACTCAGCACTGCAGTGTTTAATCTTCACATTTTGCAGAAGAAGTTTCTGGGTGAGGTTTGCCTAGCTGTACTTCTGGCAGAAAGCATGCACAACTGTTAAATTATGTTATTGAAATAACTTTCATTACCTCAATCCCCCAAAGCAAACAGTTCCTCCCCACCCAAAACAAAAGCTCTGCTTCCCAGACTTCATCTGTGTTAGCCATGAGTTCTGTGATCCACCCTGGTATTCCCTGTCATTTTTTTTTTCTCCACCAGACATAACAGATACCAGCTCAACAGCAGAGGGGAATAGAGAAAAGGCCTGGACAACAAAAATGGACATAACGTTTTATCCATCACAAATTAAAAATGCCTTCTCTCTCGGCCCCATTCAATAGCATTTGCCAAACACCAGCTCTGTGCTCCATGGTCTGGTAGACCCCACAGGAGCTACCATGAAGGGTCAGCCCCGGGTCCTCCCAGAAAGGCTACACCCTCTCTCAGGAGGGAGACATCAAGTGTCTATAGCAGAGGTCAGCAAACTTTCCATAAAATGACAGGCGCTAAATATCTTAGGCTTAGTGGGCAGAGAGGCAAAAGAAAGCAAATTTCCACAAAATTTACTGAGAAAAATTAATATTTATAGGCACTGGATTTAAATCACATAATATTCACATGAAACAAAGTACTAGTCTCCTTTTGAGTATTTCAACAAGTTAGAAGTGCAATAACCATTCTTAGCCTGCAGGCCGCATGAAACAGCCAGTGGGATGAGATTAGGCCAGTGGTTTGGGCTGTGGTTTGCCAACCCCTGATGAATAAGACAAAAGCAAGCACAGAAAACGGCTGGGGATTAGCCTGCAAAGTGGGCGGCACCAAGACAGAAGTCGGGGGAGGAGAGAGGTGGGGTGGGGTGTGGTGGGGTGGGCTGGTCCAGTCAGGAAGACTTAATGGAAGAGATGGGATTTAAGCAGAGCCTTGAAGGGAGGGTAGGATTTGGCTGCCTAAAACAGTCTGGGAGAACATTCCAGCAGAACTGATGAGCATGAGGCAAAGGCACACAGGGAGGAGAGGTCATGGACCAAAGGAGACTATGAGGTGTTTCCCCATCTTTCACTGTGACATATCTCTAGCTCTCCAAGGCTTCTGTGACACACCCTGGGCCCAGTGCTGATGGAGGGGAGGGGTCCTGGGCTTGTGGGAGGAGGCCTTTAGAGGACCATGATTAATCCTGTTTATGAATATCTATAGTATTCATCACCCAAACCTGTTGGAAACACAGATCCATCCGATCAGTAGTTAAAATTGATAGAGCACAAACTAGACTTTATTCTTCTTCATCAGGAGACTTTCAGGTTTCAATTAGTCACCTATTTTAAGGAATTTCTGTGGACAATTAGTTTTTCTCAGGATCTTAATAATATTCTAATCATACCAGGAAATGTTGCATGCCCTAACCCAAATTTTCATGGCCACTCTCAAAGTTTGAATCGAGTTAGGAATGACAAGTAGCTTCGCTTAGTGGCATTTATTTTTTCCTGCGGGTTTTTGTTTTTACTTCCTATCTGAATTTTCTCTAAGAAGTTAGTAATGAGTAGCTACTAGTAAGTAGGGGATACCTTAAGAAAAAAAATGTTCTTCCTGGCTGACTTTAGCTATTCCCATGATTTTACCTCCTGCTCATAAAATGCTACTCACTCCTAGATCTGTATCTCCAGCCCAGATTTTCCCTAGAGCTTCAAATTTAGTTGCCCAAGTTCCTGCTGGGTGTCTCCACCTCATCGTCCCACAGGCTGGGCAGCAGCCTCTAAGATCATCCCCAAAGATCTCCACCTCTTGGTATTCACGCCCTTTGGGTAATCTCCTCCCCTTGAATGTGGGCTAGACCTAGTGATTCACTTCTAGCAGCTAAAGGGTGGCAGAAGTGTTGAGATGTCACTTGTGATATCAAGTTACAGAAAGACTTGGATTCCATCTTGCTTGCCCTTTCTTGCTCTCTTGTTTGCTCATGTTGCTGGAAGCCAGCTGCTGTGTTCTGAGCGGCCCTAGAGAGAGGCCCTGTGGCAAGGAACTGGGAGACCCCAGCAACCAGTGAAGATCTGAGGCCTTCAGTACAACAGTCCTGGATGAACACACTTCTGCTAACAATCCCGGGGAAGCCTGGGAGCCTCCCACTGAGAACACCACCCCATCCAACAACTTTATTGCTGCTGCAAGAGATCTGGAGCCTGAGGCACACAACTGAGCCTTGCCCACAGAGACCCGCAGAAACAGAGATAATAAATGTATGGTGTTTGCAGCCACTAAATTTTGAGCTAATTCATTCCACGGAAATAGATAACTGATGTATCAGCAAACTCCCTAAACCTGTTCCTTCCCCTAAATTCTCTTTCTGTTGCCAGGACTGCCATGTATCCACTCACTTATGCCTACAATGGGCTTGCTTGCTAGACATCCTTCATGTGCGTTTCTTGCATCTACAAAAGCTCAGATGTTTTGTATTTTCCAATCACAACTGACAGGACTTAGTAAGCTTAAAATTTGCCTCCTGTGTGTTCCATTTGGAAATCAAGCCATTTGTGCTACATAACATGTTGTAGCAGGAAATTCCTCTATTTCTACATGATTTTCTGCTAGCAACAATATTTGTGACATCATATTAGATAACTTTCCACAGATAATCAACCCCTGGGAAGTGTCCAAAGTAATAGAATGGGAGAAAGGAGAGTCTGGGAAACTCTAGAAAACGATGCCTGTAGTTTGAATGTTAACCACACAAGTAGGGATGGGACAAGCATGGGATTAGAAGACACATGTGGGTCCTGGTCTGGGCTTCACTCCTAATCTGCTGCATTCTTGGCAACTTGCTTTACTCCTGGGAGCCTCAGTTTCCTTTTCAAGAAAATGAGGGGGTTAAATTTCAGTGGAAAGCAGAGCCATGGGTGTTTTGCTTTAAGATGAACTAAGGAGTCTGTCAGACTTCAGATTCCTGCCCCTAATATTCACACCATACTGATTCAGGAGGTCTGAGACACAGCCTAGGAATCGGTATTTCTAAAGTGACCAGCTCCCTGAAGTATATCCAGGTATAGAAATCCTTAATTTTACCCTCTCAAAGGAAATTTACAATTCTATAATTGTGCTATAATTGCCAAGCAGTTTGTGTTTTACGCCAGTTGTACTGGTGTACATGGACTTTATAAACATGCAAAAATTAAAAATGTATAGAATGATTTTGCATGGTGCATATATGCATAAAGGGGTTCTATGCACAATTTCCAAGGTGTGTGGGGTGGCGGTTTTCCCACAACACCAAGGAACAGTTCTTGGACACCAGCGAGGTGTTCCATAATTCAACTCAGTTCTGACACTATCTACTGGAGATGGCATCATATTCCTAGGGCTAAGTACTCAGTCTCATGAGGTTCCCCTCCACTTGAGACACCAATCACATGCCCGCTTTCTTATCTGTGCTTCTGACCAACTGACTACAGACCGGACATTCCAATAGCCTCCTTCTTGGGTTACAGGTTAAGGGCTCACTCCTCTAAGACTGCCTCCTCCTCCTCCTCAGATGCCAGTCGCAAGTCCAGGTTTGTCCTCTGTACTTCTGACCAAATGGCTATAAATCAGACATTCCCATTACCCTCTTTGAGTTTAATTAATTAATGAGCTCATAACTCAGAGAAACATTCTACTTACTAGATGACAGGTTTGTTACAAAAACAGATAACCTGTGAACAGTCAGATGGAAGAGACGCAGAGGACAGGGGGTAGAGCTCCTATGCTATTTCAGAGTACACCACTCTCCCTACATCGAAACAGGTTCACCAGTCTGGAAGCTCTCCAAATGCTTTCCATTTTTTTGTGTCTTTATGGAAGCTTCATTGCATAAGCATGATAGATTAATTGGCCATGGGTGATTGATTCAACCTCCATCCCATTTCCTCTCCCCCAGGAATTAGGGGTTGGGACCCATATTTCTATCCCTCTATTCATGGTTGGTTCTGCTGGCAAGGAGTCCCCATCCTTAGGGGATTTCCAAAAGTCTTCTCATTAACATAAACCCAATTGTGGTGGAAAGGTACCTGTTACGAATAACAAGACACCCATTTATGCCTCTGAAGCTTTTCAGGAACCGAGGAAGAGACCAAATATTACAACAAAAGATGCTCCCATTGCTCTCATCACTCAGAAAATTCTGAGAGTTTTGGAAGCTGTGATCCAGGAACTGTGGACAAAGACCAAATATGTATGAGAAATAAATTTTGGTAACCCGACTGACAAAATATTTGTTTCCTAGAATCATGAAATCCCATTTTCTCCCATTTTTATCTTCTTCCAAAACCCTAATGGATCTCCTTGCATAGTGACTGGGACACATCCACCTCATTGGGATACCCATGGGAGACCATGACAAGTCGATTGGAATTAAGTGAAGAGAGGCACAAAGGTCCAGGAATACTAAAGACGAACCAGTTGGCAGGTGGGGTTCTTATATTCACAGTACTGTTTGGTATTGAGAATAATGAGAAGTAAAAGATATTGGCCCAGAAGAACTTAGAGACTAGACGAGAGTATGTGTGTGTGTGTGTGTGTGTGTGTGTGTGTGCGCGCGTGCGTGTGTGCACACACAAGAATTAGCCCATCTTCTCTGAACCTGAAAGCAAATCTCAACATAGTGCCACATTTCATTTGTTCAAGCTTCCACAACAAAATACCGTAGACTGGGTGGCTTAGATAATAGACATTTATATCTTGCACTTCTAAAGGCTGGCAAGTCCAAGATTAAAGTGCTAGCCTAAGCAGCCATGTGGAAAACAGTTTGGAGGTACCTCAAAAAGTTTAAAACAGAATTACCATATAACCCAGTAATTCTACTACTGGGTATTTATCCAAAGAAAATAAAAACACTAATTCAAAAAGATACATGCATCCCTATGTTTATTGCAGCATTATTTGCATTATTTACAATAGCCAAGATATGGAAGCAGCCCAGTGTCTGTTGATAGATAACTGGATAAATAAGATGTGGTATATTAGACACATATAAATATATATATAATACATATGTATAAGAATGTACATGAACACAATGGAATATTATTCAGCTATTAAAAAGGATGAAATCTTACCATTTATAACAACATGGATGGATCTAGAGGATAAACTGCTAATTGAAATAAGTCAATCAGAGAAAGATAAATACCGTATTATTTCACTCACACGTAGAATTTAAGAAACAAAACCAGTGGACAAAGGAAAAAAAAAACCAACAACAACAACAACAACAACAACAAAAAACAGACTCGAGTATAGAGAACAAACTGACAGTTGTTAAAAGAGAAGTGAATAGGGAAATGGGTGAGATAGGTGAAGGGAATAAAAGCACACTTACTCTGATGAGCAATGAGGAATATATAGAACTGTTGAATTACTATATTGTACACTTGATACTAATATAACACTGTAGTTTAGATTGGAATTTAAAAATAAATAAATACATTTTTAAAGCAGTAGCCTATTCAGTTCCTGGTGTAGGGGCAGAAAACTTTCCCTTCTTCTCTTATAGGTTCTTTGGCTGGTCTAAAAATTAAATTCACATGAGATAGATTAACAGGAAAAAAAAAAACAAATTTAATTTTGTGTGTGTGGGAGCAGAATAAAAAATATGAAACTTGGGCTCCTGGGTGGCTCAGTTGGTTGAGCAACTGCCTTCAGCTCAAGTCATGATCCTAGAGTCCCAGGATAGAGCCCTGCGTTGGCTCCCTGCTCAACAGGGGGTCTGCTTCTCCCTCTGACCTTCTCCCTCTCATGCTCACTCTCTGTCATTCTCTCTCTCTCTCTCAAATAAAATCTTTTAAAAAAAGGTATGAAACTCAAAGAAGCAACTAAAGCAGGCAGCTTTTACATCTTTTAGACAAATAATAAATTTGTGAAGAATTGACAAGACAAAGAAGTTTGGACTTGGGATACTAAGTAAGCGAAGAAGCAAAAAGTTTTGTTTACACAGTTTCAACCCTAACTTCCTTATTTCTGGTGGAAAGGGGACTACCGAGGGTCATAGTGCCCTTGTACCAACTGTTCTTTAAGGAACTCTAATTTAAAATATGTGCCAAAATGACATATTTCAGGGTGGCATATTCTGCTCCCCTTCAGTGGTAAGGGCAACATCCCTGGGTTACAGATGGTGATCGTCTCTCTGCACCCTCATGTGGCAGAGAGCAAACACGCTCTTCTTCTTATAGTCACCAATCCCATCATGGGTGTTCCATCCTTATAATGTCATCTAACCCTAATTACTTGCCAAAGATCCAATCTCCAAATACCATCACACTGGGGGTTAGTACTTCAACATATGAATTTTGAGGGTACACAATATTCAGTCCATAACACACACACACACACACACACACACACACACACAGAACAGAACATGACTTAATGAGAAAACACCTGACACAATCTTCAATAAGAAGTTATGTAAATCTTTACTGAACTTCTCTGGAGGAGGTGTAAAGGGAAAATTGTGCCACACCACAAAAGGCAAGGCTTTCTCTGCTGTGGAAACTCTCCTCACCACTCCTCTTTTCTCTGTCTCCAAATCTCTCAGATCAACCACTTCACCTACCCTGACTCTGGTTCTCTTCCTCTCCTCCCTCCACTGTCTCCTAGCATTCTTCAGCCTATCTCCCTGTCCACAAGCCCTTTGCTTGGTAGAGTTATTTCTCCCTTCTCTCAGCTTCTTCCAAGTGTTCCACAAAAGAAAAGGGTTCACCTGGGATTCTCTTTCAGTTGAGGGGAGACACAGGGTCATAGATAACGTCTAATATAGTATTTTTAACCCATACACTAAGAAAATGGAACCAACAATATATGGAAAAACATACTTAAAAACTAAGTGGGTAGAGAATTGGAGATCTAGATGTGCAGAGGAGAAAGTATGAGCTCTATGCCATAAAGGCCATGGAGAAAAGAAGAGATAAGGCAAGGTTTGAAAACTTGTCTTTTACAGGTGAGTAGTAGAGCCCTTCTCTCCTGTGGGAGGAAGAACTCTTGTACAAGGGAGGGCCAAAGATAGGGAAGCATACCACCTGTTTAGAAAAATGGATAAAACCAGGTGACCTATAAAGAGGAAAAGAAGTAAAAGATGAGATTAGGAAGTGGAGCCAGAAGATTGAGGACTTAAGGAAATATAACTCATTAAAGACTATAGAGCATGGGAGTGACACGATTTAGAAAATTAATTCTTTGTCACTATGCTGGAGGGACTGAGAAACAGAAATTATTTAAGAAAGGAGGTCAGGAAGTTAATGCAGCCTCTGGGTCTCAGTGATGAGGGTGAGCTCCAGGGATGTTGGCAGCACACATTAAAACAAAATAGAAAAATTACTGTGTGACTTCAGGGTAGAACCACCATGGCTGGGGAAATGACTGGATATGAAAAGCAATGGAGAGCTGAAGCCAGAGATGACAGTGAGACCTGAAACTGGTTAGATGGGGGATGGACAGAAATGAGACCGGAGAAGGAGAGAAATTGGGAACGTGGGAGGAAGAAGATGGTGAATTTGATGCTACTTACATGTAGCAGTTCTAAAGGCAGCTCACCTGAGCCGGAGTAGCCAGTAGGCAAAGGAGATGCAGAGGGCTGTTTTGGAGAGACTGTGCGTGTAGACTGGTGAGTACCTGTAAGAAATTATATTTACCAGGTAATTAAAATTGCATTTCCCTATAGTTTGGAGTTTTGGTTCCTAATAAACATGCAGGTTGGCCTGGAAGGGATAACCCTATTGTTAACCAGCATTTGTCCTTTGAGTTTCAGATACATTCTTGGGAACAGATTCTTAGAACAAGGAGGGTAGGAATTTTGAGTAACTTGATAGGAAAGGAGGGACACCCTCTAAACACAGAAACAGACTCTTCTCCTGGCAAATACTAGGAGAAAAATAGACCTGCAAACCTCCATTTGTGGTCAGAATTTTAGGAATGACTAAGAAACTACACTCATTCACTTCTGGATAATTTGTGAATGATAAATATTATAACTGCATGTGTATACTCAAATGACATCAATTAAAGAAAGCTTTGCAAATTTTTTTTATTCTTTTAAGAGAGGACATTTGTTTAAAACCTGTATCCAGGGGTGCCTGGGTGGCTCAGTGGGTAAAGCCTCTGCCCTTGGCTCAGGTCATGATCTCAGGATCCTAGGATCAAGTCCCATATCAGGCTCTCTGCTCAGCAGGGAGCCTGCTTCCCCCTCTATCTCTGCCTGCCTCTCTGCCTACTTGTGATCTCTGTCTCTGTCAAATAAATAAATAAAAATCTTAAAAAAAACCCAAAACTGTCTCCAATGTTTATAGCAGCATTATCAACAATAGCCAAGTTATGGAAAGAGCCTAGTGCTTGTTGACCAACGAATGGATAAAGATGTGGTAAATACACAATGGAATGTTACTCAGCCATTCAAAAGAATGAAGTCTTGCCATTTGGAATGATGTGATGGAGCTAGAGAGCATTACGCTAAGGGAAATAAGTCAGTCAGAAAAGACAAACACCATATGATTTCGCTCATGTGTGAAAACAAATGAACATGGTGGGGGGACTATAAAAACCTAACTATAGAGAGCAAATTGAGGGTCCCTGGAAGTGAGGTGGGTGGCGGATGTGTTAAATAGATGATGGGGATTAAGGAGGGCACTTGTGATGAGCACCGGAGGTAAGTGTTGAACCACTAAATTCTACACCTGAAACTAATGCATTTGCTGTATATTAACTGGGATTTAAATTAAAATTTGGAAAGAAAAAATAAAAATTCTAAGAAATCAAAATAAAACCCGCTTATAAGCTGCAATAACAAATTCACATTTCCAGAGTTAAATCTGCAGCTCTTGACTTAAGATTTGAGAATATTTTAGAATTTCTCTCTTGATCAGGAATGTAGAGGTATATTCTTGTTGTTGATTTTACACCAGAATGTATTCACCTGATGCTCCAGACCACTAACCTCCAACTTTTCACCACCAAAGTCTCCTTTCATTAATTTTTTTTAAAGATTTCATTTATTTGAGAGGGAGAGACAGAAATATCGACAGAGATAATGAGAGAGAGCACAAGTGGGAAGGAGATGGAGAAGCAGGCTCCCCCCTGAGCAGGGAGCCTGAGGAGGGACTTGATCTCAGGATCCCGGGATCACAACCAGAGTGGAAGGCAGATGCCTAACCAACTGAGCCACCCAGGCACCCCTCCTTTCATTAATTTTTAACCAGATACCCATGCTTGAAAGATTTTCTTCATATTTATTGAGTAAAAATGAACACCCAAAGGTGCTTGGCTGGTTCAGTTGGTTAAGCAGCTGCCTTCGGCTCAGGTCATGATCCCAGGGTCCTGGGATCGAGTCCTACATTGGGCTTCCCCTGCTCTGTGGGGAGCCTGCTTCTCCCTCTGCCTCTGTCTCCCACTCCCCCTGCTCTCTTTTTCTGTCAAATAAATAAATAAAATCTTTTTTAAAAATGAATATCTATTTTCATCAGTCTAGGGGCCCATCAGCACAAAATAACCAGCATTAGAAAGCAAAGTTGAATATCATTAGTTAGCAGACTTATCACTGCTTCCAGGATAGACATTACAACTTTCCTAGGCCCCTAG
Organism: Meles meles; assembly: GCF_922984935.1. Classification (NCBI taxonomy): domain Eukaryota; kingdom Metazoa; phylum Chordata; class Mammalia; order Carnivora; family Mustelidae; genus Meles; species Meles meles. Next base: position 71,621,468 of record NC_060071.1, read on the forward strand.
GAACCCAGGGACCCAAGTTAGTGGATACTGTTTGGGCCCTTTCCACATTTATTCTCTCCTCTTGGCCCTCACCAAATTCAATGTTGGCTCTGCAAATCTCTTGCTATTTAACACCTGTTTTTGCTCAAACTTTATCTTACACTCAAAATGTCTTTTCTCACGGTGCCTGGTTGGCTCAGTCAGCAGAATATGCAACTCTTGATATTGGGGTTGTGACTTCAAGCCCCACACTGAATGTAGAGATTGCTTTGAAAAAAATTTAAAAATTAAAATTTGGGGTGCCTGGGTGGCTCAGTAGGTTAAGCCTCTGCCTTTGGCTCAGGTCATGATCTCAGGGTCCTGGGACTGAGCCCAACATCAGGCTCTCTGCTCAGTGGGGAGCCTGCTTCTTTCTCTCTCTCTCTGCCTGCCTTTCTGCCTACTTGTGATCTCTGTCAAATAAATAAATAAATAATAATAAATTAATTTTAAAAATTTTTTAATAAAAATTTAAAAACTAAGTATTTTCTCTTCCAAAGTGGATAATGCTATTCTATCCCAAGATCTCCCCTTCTGAGCCTATGCGCCCATCCTCCATTTGCCAGGAATGTTAACTGCTAACAGTGAATAGCCATATCCATAACTGAACATTACCTTGGCCACAGGGAAGCATGCAGCCCAAGGTGACACCTCCTTCCCAGGGTGTAGTCCAATATTTTCAACTTTCCTAAAAGCCTGCTATGGATAATATAAATTCAGCACTCTTCAAGATAAAAGGAAAAAAGACACAAATTACTACTATCAGGAATAAAAAAAGGGACATTATTAAAAATCCTACAAACATTAAAAGGTAATCATGAATAAATTCATGTAGATGAGTTAGGCAGCATAAATGAAATGGAGAAATTTCTTGAAAGACATCAATTATGAAGCTGATATGTAAGTAATCAAAAACTTAAAGAGACTTTACAGCTACTAAAGAAATTAAATTCATAATTTAAAATATTCCTACAAGGGAAACACCACGTACAAATAGCTTCACTGGTATATTTTATCAAACATTTATGAAAGAAATATTAATAATCCTATAAAAATTCACTAAGAAAAAAAAAAGGAGGAGCAAACACATCCTAATTCATTTTATAAACTCACCATTGTCCTGATACCAAAACCAAACAAAGACATTACAAGAAAATAAAGGAAAGGTCAACATTCTTTAGAATTGTGGGGGCAATAATCTTTAACAAAATTTTAGCAAATTGAATCAAGCAATATATAGAAGGGAAAATGTATTATGAACAAGTGGAATTTATCCCAAGAATGTAAAGTTGGCTGGACATTCAAAAATCAATGTAGGGGCACCTGGGTGGCTCAGTCAGTTGATCATCCAACTCTTGATTTCGACTCAGGTCATGACCTTAGGGTCATGAGATCAAGCTCTGTGTTGGGCTTTGTGCTCAGCATGATGTCTGCTTGAGTTTCTCTTCCTGTGCTCCTATCCCCACTCTCTTTCTCTCTCTCTAAAATAAATAAATAAATCTTTTAAAAAATCAATGTGAATCTCCATATTAACAGATTAAAAGAGAACACCCGCATGCTTTTCTCAAGAGACACAGAAAAAGTATTTAACAAAATTAAACACCAAATTATTATAAAAGCTTTCAGAAAACTAGGAATACAAATGAATGTCCTGATAAAGGGGATCAATGAAAAAGCTACATTAACATTACATTTAATGGTAAAAGACCAAATACCATCATCTTTGGATAAGGAACAAGGGTAAGGTAGTTGATCTCACCACTTTGATCCAACCTGCTGGGAGTTGGAAGCAATGTTATTAGGTACAAAAAAGAAATGAAAGACTGCAGAGAGACTAGTAAAACTGCTACAGACAAAGTGATCAGGTACATAAAATATTCTAAGAATCTATAAATAAGTAACTACAACTCTAAAGTAAATTCAGCAAGGACACAGGGCATAGGCCTTGTGCAATTCTACATGCAAACAAAAAATATTGTAAAATAGATGAAAACAATTTTTTTAACAATACCATTGGGTACTATACCTTCAGTTTGGCTGAGTAACCTCTTACTGGACACTTTTGTCATAGCAATGAACTCTGTGGGGGGGGAACATAAACACAAAACAAACAATAATATCATCAGAATTATCTAAAAAACTGGACTGTGAACAAAAGCTGGTTCTGGAGGGAAAATGACACCTAAAGGAAGGCAATGGCACAGGGTGTATATACCCTATTTCTTACAACTTTAGGTCTGAAGACAGATTGCAACCAGCACTGTGCAGGGTGACTAAACCTTTAAGAGAAAAGTCATGGTCTCTCAGGACTAAAGATATAGTACAAAGTTTGGAGCAACTCAGTTGCTAAAAATGAGAGTGGAATCCCAAAAGGAGAACACAGAGTTGGGGAGCTACACATTTTGTGTGTATACTCATCCCAAATATCTGCCTAACCCTTGAATTTGCATAGGTGGACAGAGTACAACCAGCCCAGTTAAGGATACAAGAACTGAGCTGCAATTTGAACTACTGCCCAAAAGACAGGGCCCATAGTTTGAGTCCAGCAAAGTTAACTGCCAGTTAAACCAAACAAAACCACAACTCTCTCAGGAGAAATGCAATAAAATTGAGAGTCTTCACAACTTAAAATTCACAATGTCCAGGATACAATCCAAAATATTCAACACACAAAGAAACAGAAAAATGCAAACAATTTTCAGGAGAAAAGATAGTCAATAGAGACAAACCCTGAGATGTTCCAGATGTTGGAATTAGCAGATAAGAATTTTTAAAGTAGGTGTTACAATTCTGATTGGTGAAGTAAAGGAAAACATGCCCATAATGAAAAGGCAGAGAAAGAGAAACTATAAAAAAGCAGCAAAAAAAAAAAAAAAAAAAAAAAAAAATTCAAAAACTGATAAATATCTCAAACTAAAAATGTACCAGATGAACTTAACAATAGAATTGAGAAGATTGAGAAAAGAGTCAAGAAACTTGGCTATTAATCAATAGAAATTTATATAATATAAAGGTCACAAGGGAAAAGACTGGAAAAAATTAACAGCCTCAAGGATTTGCCTTATCATAACTAACATGCATGTATTTGAAGTTATGTAAGGAGAGAAGAGAGACAAGAGACCAGGAAAATTTTTGAATAATAGTGACCACAAATTTTCCTGTTTTGGAGAAAGTTATATTTACTGATTGAAGGCAATCAGGAAATCCCAAGAAGAATAAATATGAGGAAAATTATGCTGATACTGCTGAAAAGCAAAGATGAAGATAAAATCTTTTTTTTTACATTTTTTTTAATAAAAGATTTTGTTTATTGGGACACGTAGGTGGCTCAGTCAGTTAAGTGACTGCCTCAGCTCAGGTCATGATTCTAAGGTCCTGAGATCAAGTCCCACATTGGGCTCCGTGCTCAGTGGAGAGCCTGCTTCTCTCTCTGCCTGCCACTTCCCCTGTTTGTGTGCTCGCTCTCTCTCTCTCTCTCTGACAAATAAGAAATACAATCTTTAAAAATAAAAGATTTTGTTTATTTATTTGAGAGAGAGTGCACATGCATGAGCAGGGGGAGGGGCAGGCAGGGGGAAAGGGAGAAGTAGACTCCCCGCTGAGCAGGGAGCCTGATGCAGGGCTCAGTCCAAGGACCCTGGGATCATGACCTGAGCTGAAGCCAAACGCTTTAATGACTGAGCCACCCAGGTGCCCCTGAAGAGAAAATCTTAACGGGAGATACCAAAATGACACATGTACCATGGAACGATAACACAAGTGAATATTGACCTCTTATCAGAAAAATTAAGGCAAGAAAAATCTGGAATAATATCTTTAGAGTGTTGAAACAAACAAACAAACAAAAAATTGTCAGTCCCAAGGTCTATATCCAGCAAAAAATATCTTCCAAGGCTAAATACATTTTTGTTAAATAAATCATTTAAAATACTATAAAAATATGAAATAATAGGAATAAGCTTAATAAAATGTGTAAGATCTGCACACTAAAATTATAAAACATTAGTAAAATAAAGACCTAAATAAATGGGAAGACACCGGTTTATATATTGAAAGACTCCATATTGATAAGTCAATGCTTGTTAAATTGGTCTAGAGATGTAAAACCTATAAACAAAATCCTAACTGAAATTCCAGTAGAGTTTTGTTGAAAAATTGAAAGACTGAGTCAAAATTTTTAGGGAAAATACAAAGGACTAAGAAAAGCCAAAAGAGTTTTCTGTTCAGTAATTTTGTCAATTGCTGAGAGTAGGGTATTAAAATTCCCAACTGTAACGATGGATGTGTCTACCTCTCCCTTCAACCTAGTGGTGACTAGCACTGCCTCCTTATTTCTTGTGGCTTCTGGGTGGTCATGGAGACTCAGTTGACCACTGGACTTTGTAGACACCATCCTGGCATAGAAATCAGAGCATCATGTGCTTCCCCAGGCCAGGAAATGGAAGACCTCCTTCCTGCTCAGCCCTGCTGATATCCAGTGAGGGGACTGGAACACATAGCTTGTTTTTGTGGGGTAGGGGTGAGGTGTGTGGTTTTTCCATTGGTGTTTGGATGGAGTAGGGCTTGTATTGACTAAAATATTTTGTTTTTAGGCCATCCTTTTCCCAAACTTTGGCAAGGGGGAACCGAGTGTTTGTTACTTACTTGCCAGGCGAATGTTGGGAGCTGTTGGTGTCTGACTTGTTGGCCATCTGGGTTGAAGATTTCTGCAGCTCCTGGTTCAAGATATAAGAGAGACTATAGGGAAACCCAGAAACTCACCACCTATTCGTCCTTAAGTCCTGAGGTCCCTATGCATCCCATCTTCTTTTTTCTACCTTTAGAAACTTCCTGAGCTCATGGTTGCATTAAATGCACAAGGATTTAACTAAAGGATACAAACTAAAGGATTTTTAGTTGTAAGAGGAAGAATGGAGCTACACATGGAGATGAACCAGAAGTGCACTTGAAAAAAATCACAAAGTTAGAGGATTTATGCTATAAGTAAGTAATAAAGACAGTGCAGTGACAGGACAGTTCATGGCTCAATGAAATAAATTAGAGAGTCCAGAAGCAGACTCACATGTACACGAGTCATTGATTTTTGATATAAGTGCCAAGGTAAGTCAATGAAGAAAGGACAGACTTCTCAATAAATAATGCTGTAATACTAATGGCCATATGAATAAAAGTAAGCCTTGACCTTTTTCTAACACTACAGAAAAATCTAAGGGACCTATGTAGAAGTTTAAAATTTTAAATATTTTTATTAAAAAATATCTGCAAATGACCTATCTGATAAAAAAATTATCAGATATTCCCTATAAAAATATAGGGAAATATCTTTGTGATCTTTGGATAGGCAATGATCTTTTTAGATAGGGGGAAAAAAGCACTTACATAAAAGGAAAAAAATAATGAGTTGAACTTCATCAAAACTAAAAACATCAAAGATACTATTAAGAAAAGACAAAGGGAGGAAGGGTTGTAATAGATACCTGACATTGGACTTATATCAAAATATGTAATGAACTTCTACAACTCAATAATAAGAAAACAACCCATTTTTTAGAAAATGAACACAGTATTTCAATTTCACAAAAGATTATATAAATAGCACATGAAAATATGCTCAATAGCATTAGTTACCAGAGAAATGCAAATTAGAACCACAGTGAGATCACTATACACTGGAGGACCTAAATAGTTTTATTGATAAGCAGCCCTGTGAGACAGGGCTGATCCTACAGCCAATATGACACAGATTTGAGATCTGTAACTTCCAAGAGCAACAAGGCCCTAAAGTGCCAAAAAATATAGAAGAAATCTCTAGGTAAACCTCAGTTCCAGATGGCACATACTCCATTCCTTAATCTCCGTATGGCTTCTAGTGATGAGATATATGCAATCCAGCAGCTGAAAACAGGCAGAAATTAACTGTCCTTTTTAGGACCTCCCTACTCCATGGATACCAGAACATAATGTTCTTTTCTCATCACCTCAGCAATGTTGGCTGCTTCTCAGAAACAAATAAGTAAATGAACATGAAAAACAAACTATTCTTTTCATATACAGGTTGCCCTCCTTATCCAAAAGTAGAGCATTCTTATGAAACGTCTCCAAAGCTAAAATGGAGTAAAACAAAGAAGCAATCACCCTTAACTTATAAAGAAAAAATCTGAGCATTCCCAGACCCAAAAAATAACTTCTTCTTAGGTTTTTCTGAAATTTCAGGGCACCTCTTGCTAGCAGATGCACAAAGTAAATTGAGATAAAGGACAGATGCTCACAGAGACTTTCAAAGTTGTGGCAGCCGGATGCTGAGATGCTGGGTAGAGTTCCCAGGAAAGGAGCTTGGCAGTACCACTGTCACTGCTGGGGGTGTGCAGCCTTGGTAATGGCCCACCATAGAGCAAACACTGAACACTGTTTTTGCTTTTCACCTTTTCTCATAAAAGTGAAAATCCTAAGGGATGCTTGGGTGGTTCAGTGTGTTGAGCCACCCACTTAGTTGCAACTCAGGTCAGGATCTCATGGGTTATGGGATCCAGCCCCAAGACTGGCTCCATGCTCAGCGTGGGCTGGGGAGGGATCTGCTTAAAGATTCTCCCCTTCTGCCCTTCCCCCCAACATTCCTGCACTCTCTCTCTAAAATAAGTGAATAAATCTTTAAAAAAATAAAAAAGCAAAAATCCTAAGGTTTCTTGAAGTTAGTGAAAACAGGTATTAATATAGGTCTTTAGTAGAGGTAAAATGGGGTAATGCAAACTTTCAGAGTGGAAGATACCTGATAGAAGTGTGAACCTCAAGAGCATGAGAAGACAAGCCACAAACTAGGAGAAAATATTTGCACGTGACCTATCTGATAAAAGGTTTTTACCCGGGGCACCTGGGTGGCTCAGTGGGTTAAAGTCTCTGCCTCCCCCACCCCCTCTCTCTGCCTGCCTCTCTGCCTACTTGTGATGTCTGTCAAATAAATAAATAAAATCTTAAAAAAGAAAAAGGTTTTTATCCAAAATATACAAAGAGCTCTTAAAGTTTCACAGTAAGAAAAAATACAAACAGATTTAAAAATGAGTGTAAGTCCTGAACAGACATCTCACCAAAGAAGATATACAGATGGCAAATAAGCCTATGAAAAAATGCTAAATGACATTTGTCATCAGGGAATTGCAAGTCAAAACAACAAGATAGGTCTACCCACCTCTGACATTGGCCAAAACACTGACAACACCAAATGCAGATAAGGATGTGGAGCAACAGGAACACTCATTCATTGCTAGTAAGAATATAAAATTGTACAGCCACTTTGGAAAATGTTTTGGCCTTATAAAATTAAACATACTCTTACCATACAGTCCAGCAATCATGCTCCACTTGGAAACTTACTCCACACAAAAATCTGCACATGAATGTTTATGGCAACTTTATTCATGATGGCCAAATGTTGGAAGCAACCAAATGTCTTTTGGTAGGGGAATGGATAAACCATGGTACACTCAGACAACGGACTATTACCTATCACTAAAAAGAAATAAGCTATCAAGCCATTGAAAGACATGGAGAAATCTTCAGTGTTAATACCAAGTTACAGAAGCCAATCTGAAAAAGCTATATTTTATATGATTCCAACTGCATGGCATTCTAGAAAAGCCAAAACTATGGACACAGTAAAAAGATCACTGGTTTCCAGGGGTTAGAGAGGAAGAAGAGATGAACAGGTGGGCCATAGAGGAATTTTAGGACAGTGAAATTATTCTGTGCGATTCTATAATGATGGATACCTACCATTATACATTTGTTTCATCCCAGAGAACGTACAACACCAAGAGTGAACCCTCATATAACCTATGGACTCTGGAGATTATGGTTATTATTATCATGCCAATGTAGGCTCATCAGTTGTAACAAATACCCCACTTTGGTACAGGATATTGGCAGTAAGGAAGGCTGTGAGGAGAGGTGAGTATTAGGAGATACATGGAAACTCTCTGGACTTCCCATTAATTTTGCTGTCAAAAACTGCTGTCAAAAATAAAGTCTTTGGGGGTACCTGAGTGGCTCAGTCGGTTAAGTGTCCAACTCTTGATCTCTGCTCAAGTATTGATTTCAAGATAGTGAATTCAAGCCCTGTGTTGAACTAAAAAGAAAATAATAATAAAATAAAGTATTTTTTAATATATATCTATGTAAGCCTGACCAAGCAAATAATTATTCCTGATGTACTCTGCCTGGCACATCCTACTAGTCCCCGTGTTGGAAGGTAAGGACAAGTAAGGAGAACTTACCTGGTGAGCTATATGGGCCAAGAAAAGAAATTTTTCCACACTTCCATTCTAACTGAGTCCCCCAAATTCCACAAGACTCATTTATTTGTAGCTCATCTGGAGAATATCGTAAACATTAACAAATACCTTTCTTGTATGAGGGTATAGATTCAACTCCTTTGCTAAGACTAGGTTTTTTATAAGGGATCCTTGGCTGAAACATTATAGATAAGCAGAAATGGAAAGATGATGGAAGGAGAAAAAGACCACAGAAATTGAAGACTGTATGTACCGAAGACAAATTTTGAGAATTTCACCAAAAGTAAAACCCAACTCAAATTTTAAAAAATCATGATTATCTGATTTCAAAACAGCGCAATTGTTAAAATGAAGAATTTCTGAAAATAGAAGAATTTTATAATGTTTTCTGCTCTTTCCCAGACTTCTGATCTTGGACAAATTATTTAACTTCTCTCTGAACCAGTTTTTCCCAGCTGTGAAATAAAAATACTGCTTGGTTACTGCCAAAGCCATTCCTGGAACAAATCATGCTAGTGTGGTCCCACCCTGAATATTCTGATATAGATGAAACGTAATTCAAGTGAATATTAAGTGTAGCTTTGAAGGAGATAAGAAACCAAGAGAAAGGCAATGTGCAGCCTTGGGGGAACACATGAGTGCATGGTATTGTCTGGCTGGCACTTCTCATGGGAAACATGTAGGCTGATTATAATATAATTGGGCTTGTTACCAAAGCAAGGTAATACACACACCTCACTTCACTCTCTCTTTACATTGTCCTCAAGTCATCACCACGCCCCTGGTCCTGCACTGATTTGCCCCTCCCCTCAGTCCCCCAGGGTTCTAGGTTATTATCAGAATCTTCTGTATCTCAAAAATAGATTTCTCAACCAAAGGCAATGTAAAACATAATTTAAAATATCTAAGGGTTTTTCATAAAAGAATTTGAGAAGTCACTATCATTTGAGGTTGGTAATAGAAATAACTTAGTTGAAAACTGAATCAGAAATGTGAAAAACCAATATGAGAACATACTTCAGAATGCAAAGGAAAAAAAATTTCAGAAAGAGTGAGAGATGAGAGAGAAAGTAACAAACAGGGAGGACAGGAAAGGGAGATGGATGCCAAAAACTTGTTAGTGCTCCCAAGAGAAAAATGAGAAAACCTGGTACAGAAATAGCAGCCAAAAATACCATTAAAGAAAATTATCCTGAGCTGAAAAAAGAGGGGACTGAGCAAATCAAAGGATTTACCTTATTCTAGGCTAAATAAATAAGAGGAGCCTTGCACGTCCCAGAGAGAATGAGTAAATAAATACCAGAGAACATGAAGAAGATATGTTTTAGCCAGGGTTCCTCAGAAAGCCATGTGAGACAAAATCCTATTTGTGAGCACTTTACTGGGTAGTGTGAGCCCAGGGAGCAGAAGTGAAAGAAAGGGGTGATGTAGGGTGTAGGATATATTTGTTATCTATTGCTGTGTCACAAATGCTCCATTATACTCCAAAAGTTTATTGTTTGAAGCAACACATTCATTGTCACACAGTTTCTGTGGATCAGGAATCCAGGAGCAGCCGAGCCCAGCGCCTCTCATGCACAGTCCCTTCCAGGCCTGCAACAAGGTGTCTGCCTAGGCGGCAATGGGACAAGGTGCAATGAAGGTTCCTGGGGGTGGACTCGGGGAGGATCTGCTCCCACTTCATTTGCAGTCTTCACATCCTCACTGGCTCTTGGTACATCTGCTCTTTGCCATATGAGCCTTTCCACAGTGTTCACAACATGGCAGGCTGCTTTCTCTAGAACCAGGGCTCCAAGAGGAAGAGAGAGAGCAAAAGAGGACAAATGAGATGGAAATCAGAGTCTTCTTATAATGTAATCTCAGAAGTGACATTCTACCATCATTGCCATATTCTGTTTTTAGAATAGTCACTAGGTCGAGCCCATGATCAAGGAGGGAAGATTATCCAAGGGTGTGTATACCATGAGGCAGGACCTCAGGGGGCACGGATTGGCTGCCTACCACAGTAGGAGGGCTGCCCAGCACAGGGAAAGAGGGAGAGTCATAACAGGATGTGTTAGAACAGACACAGAGCACGATGAAATGCTTCTCAGAACCATATACAGGAAAGGAGCGGAGAGGAGAGGGGAAAGGGAAAGGAAGGAAAAAAAGGGAAGGGAAGGAAAAAGGGAAGGGAGGGGAAAAGGAGAAGGGAAGGGAAAGGAAAAGGGAGAAGGGAAGGGGCAGGAAGGGGCGGAGCATAGATCCATTAAGTTTTCCCCCACAAAGCAATTAACTCTCATTCCTCCCAGCACAGGCTTAGAATGGGCTTTCCTGGGAAGAAAGTGTGTGGAGGAGGTGATAGGCCCACAAAGCAGCCCTGGGACCTTCTTGAGGGAGAGGCTGTAACACCACATCAGCATGAAGCTGGAGGGCATCTGCATGGCGTGGGTTGCCCAGATTGGTGAGACAGAGAGATCAGAAGTATTGTGTAAGAGCTGTTTGACATACTCTGAGCTCCAAATACTGAAGTGATAGAAACTGAGTGTTCTAGAGGTGCCTAGGTGGCGCAGTCCATCAAATGTCTGACCCTTGATTTCAGCTCAGGTCATGATTTCAGGGTCATGAGATTGAGCCCGGCATCTGGCTCTGTGCTGGATGTGGAGCCTGCTTAAGATTCTCTCTTCCTCTCTCTCTGCCCCCTATCTCAGAAGGAAAGACAGACAGACAGGCAGAGAGGGAGGAAGGGTAGGAGGAAGAAAGAAAGGAAGGGGAAGGGAAGGGAAGGGAAGGGGAAGGGCAGGGCAGGGCAGGGCATGGAAGGAAGAAAACTGGATCTTCTAGCTTGAGGGCTCGGCACAATCAAATTTCCAGATGGTTATAAATTACCACATCTCAGTCCCTTGACACTTTCCATGATAACAGTGGCTTCAGGAACTGCAGGACACGTAAGATATAAGTGGACATATTTTATTTAATAAGTAGGTAAGCATCACCATCATTTACTTAATCAAACTCTTCTTGACTTTAACTTGATAGTGCCTCTTTGGCATGTCTTCAAAAGTAATACACATCTTGTTCAGTTTTTACCTAGGTATTTATGCTACATCAGGAGATGTCATGGGGTGCCTGGATGGCTCAGTCAGTTAACTGTCTGATTCCTGATCTCAGGCTCAAGTCTTAATCTCAGGGTCATGAGTTTAGGCCCCACATTGGGCTCCATGCTAAGTGTGGAGACTACTTAAAAAAATAAAGTCATAGACTCAAAAAATTTAATAACTAGAAGAAACTTTAATTCAAATTCATTTAATTTACCTCCTCTCTCCAGGCGGAACTATCCCTCAGCCACTGAAATCAAAATACATCATTTTTTAGAGGATGTTCAGATATACCAATTTTATATATCACTTAGTGACTGGTTTTAACTATATATCTGTTTTCATAATCTACATATATATAATTACATCTATATATTTCTGAATATATCTGTATCTATGGTACAGCTCTCCCTCCCTCCCTCTCTCCCCCACCTCCTCTATCAAGAGATTACTTGTTGAACACTTCTTGCAATCCTTTGAGAAAAGAACATGTTCAACATAAAAATTTAAAGAATTAGACAAATTTATTCTGCATTGTTACAGGAATTAGTCTTAAAATAGTTCTTAGAGGTATTAGATCTTTACCTTGGGCTAAATTGCAAGAGTAGAAGCAGGGAAACCAATCAGGGGATTATTGAGTGGTCCAGGTGAGAGAGTGGTGGCCTGAACTAGAGTGATGCCAAAAGAGATGGAGAGGAGTGGGCACAAAGTATATCGAGAGATAAAAGTAGTAGGATGTGCTGATAGTGGGCTATGGGGGACCACGGGAAAAAGTCAAGGGTGAGTTCTGGGACCAAATGGCCAGATGCCTGGTATCTGCTTCAGAATATCTCTGAGGGGAAGGGAAGTGTGGGTAGTGGTGGTAGAGAAGCGAGGCTGCCCATAAATTGATCATTGTTGAAGCTAAGTGATGCATGCATGGGGTTCACTTTGCCCTTCTGTCCTTTTTCCTTATGCTTTAAATTGTCCATAACAAAAATATCTTAACATACCAATATACCTTTACCTAGTGATTTCAATTCCAGAAATCAACCCTAAGGAAACACTCAGAACTAAAAAACAGATTTTTATATCAGAATGGTCATAGGCTCCTCATCTCCGTATTTATAATACTGAGGTATTATAAACAGTCTTGTTGACTAACAAAGGAATAATAGTTAAACATACTGTGATAGAATAATATGAATTTATTATATTTCTATTAAAAATCATACCCTTCATCAAAATCGGCAAAGAAGTCAAACTATTACTCTTTGCAGATGATATGATACTATAGGTGGAAAACCCAAAAGACTCCACTCCAAAACTTCTAGAACTTGTACAGGAATTTAAAGTGTCAAAATATAAAATCGATGCACAGAAATCAGTTGCATTTCTGTACACCAACAACAAGACAGAAGAAAGAGAAATTAAGGAGTCAATCCCATTTACAATTGCACCCAAAACCATAGATACCTAGGAATAAACCTAAACAAAGAGGCAAAGAATCCATACTCAGAAAATTATAAAGAACTCATGAAAGAAATTGAAGATGACACAAAGAAATGGAAAAGTGTTCCATGCTACTGGATTGGAAGAACAAATATTGTGAAAATGTCTATGCTACCTAAAGCAATCTACACATTTAATGCAATCCCTATCAAAATACCATCCATTTTTTTCAAAGAAATGGAACAAATAATCCTAAAATTTATATGGAACCAGAAAAGACCTCGAATAGCCAAAGGAATATTGAAAAAGAAAGCCAAAGTTGGTGGCATCACAATTCCGGACTTCAAGCTCTATTACAAAGCTGTCATCATCAAGACAGTATGGTACTGGCACAAAAAACAGACACATAGATCAATGGAAAAGAATAGAGAGCCCAGAAATCGACCCTCAACTCTATGGTCAACTAATCTTCAACAAAGCAGGAAAGAATGTCCAGTGGGAAAAAGACAGCCTCTTCAACAAATGGTATTGGGAAAATTGGACAGCCACATGCAGAAAAATGAAATTGGACCATTTCCTTACACTACACATGTAAATAGACTCAAAATGGATGAAGGACCTCAATGTGAGAAAGGAATCCATCAAAATCCTTGAGAACACAGGCAGCAGCCTCTTCGACCTCAGCCACAGCAACTTCTTCCTAGGAACATCGCCAAAGGCAAGGGAAGCAAGGGCAAAAATGAACTATTGGGATTTCATCAAGATCAAAAGCTTTTGCACAGCAAACAGTTAACAAAACCAAAAGACAACTGATAGAATGGGAGAAGATACTTGCAAATGACATATCAGATAAAGGACTAGTATCCAAAATCTATAAAGAGTTCAGCAAACTGAACACCCAAAGAACAAACAATCCAATCAAGAAATGGGCAGAGGACATGAACAGACATTTCTGCAAAGAAGACATCAAGATAGCCAACAGACACATGAAAAAGTGCTCCACGTCACTCGGCATCAGGGAAATACAAATCAAAACCACAATGAGATAGCACCTCACACCAGTCAGAATGGCTAAAATTAACAAGTCGGGAAATGACAGATGCTGGTGAGGATGCGGAGAAGGGGGAACCCTTCTACACTGTTAGTGGGAATGCAAGCTGGCACAACTACTCTGGAAAACAGCATGGAGAATTCTCAAAAAGTTGAAAATAGAGCTACCCTATGACCCAGCAATTGCACTACTGGGTATTTACTCTACAGATACAAATGCAGTGATCAAAAGAGGCACATGCACCCTAATGTTTATAGCAACAATGCCCACAATAGCCAAACTATGGAAAGAACCTAGATGTCCATCAACAGATAAATGGAGAAAGAAGATGTGGTATATACATACAATGGAATACTATGCAGCCATCAAAATAAATGAAATCTTGCCACTTGCAACAACATGGATGGAACTAGAGGGTATTATGCTTAGCGAAATAAGTCAATCAGAGAAAGACAACTGTCATGTGATCTCCCTAGTATAAGGAAGTGGAGATGCAATGTGGGGGGCTTGGGGGGTAGGAAAAGAATAAATGAAACAAGGTAGGATCGGGAGGGAGACAAACCATAAGAGACTCTTAATGTCACAAAACAAACTGAGGGTTGCTGGGGGCAGGGGGGGCGGGAGAGGGTGGTGTCGTTATGGACATTGGGGAGGGTATGTGCTATGGTGAGTGCTATGAAGTGTGTAAAACTGGAGATTCACAGACCTGTACGCTGGGGCTAATAATACATTATATGTTTATAAAAAAATAAAAACAATTTAAAAAATCACACCCTTAATAATTTGAAAAATACTGACTATGTAATAGAAAGTTAAATATATAAATATATATATAAATATGTAAATATATATATATTTATGCCAAAAGAAAATATACAACAAAATACTATCATTGTAGGGGTGCCTGTGTGGCTCAGTTGGGCACCCACCCCTCGGTTTGGCTCAGGCTGTGGTCTTGGGTTCTTGGGATCGAGCCCCATATTGGGCTCTGCACTCTGCAGGAAGTCTGCTTGGATTCTCTCCATCTGCCCCTAATGTCCCCCCACTAAAATAAATGAATAAATCTTTAAAAACATTTATCATTTTAATGAGGGAATTTTGAGTGATCTTTTATCATTTATACCACAAATAATTTACTACAAAGAATATGCATTAGAAAGAAGTAGACGTTATTTTAAAGGGTAGGAAAAGAACGATTTGTTGGAATTCATCACTCCTAGGCATGACAGTTAAAACCACAATAGATTTTCTTTCACTCTGGAACATTTATTGACTATTTATTATTTGCAAAGCACTGTTCCATACTTACTCCATGCCATTTAGCAAGAAAAATAATTCACATTTCAGATTAGTTAAAAAGAGGAGATAAAGTTGAAGAGAACAAAAAGGAAGGAATTCAGAGTTTAGGAAACCCAAAGTAACTTTCTAGAAAGATAATGTGTTCAATTTGGGAACACTCACGTCCAATAGAGTTAATAGCAATTCCCCACCCATTTCCTTTATTGCCGCTGCTTCAATATGGTCTCAAAACCACAGAAAAACAATACTTCATATGTCCCACTTCAATGAATTCTAAGTTCATGATGAAAACTAGGAGAAAAGTAAGCATTGTTCAATGACAGCTGCTGCAAAAATGTGTCAACGTTACTTGCAAAACCCTGGGAGGCAGAGATATACCCTTTTCTGGGAAAAAAAATGGGAAAATGAGTAAACATTAGAAGAATTTGTCATAAAAGTGCTGAAATTACAATCCAAGTTGGCAAGATTTCTTAGCATTTTCCTTTCCTTTGTGGTCTTCTGGGAAGGCTCAGGGCTCCCTCCACCCTGAGATTGGGGATCTTACCAGCAGGCCTGACCAGGATGAATATGGAAGGGGCCAGCTGCCCCAGGGAAGATGACTGCAGAGCCCACATACCTAGCTGCTGATTCCTTGATGACAACAGGTATCCAAGTGAACTTCAGAACTTCGGACTGCTGGAACCCACAAGTTTTAACCCGTAACTGAGGGTTCTGTTTCAATACGCACAAGGTCTTGTTTTTTAAAATATTAATGGATGAGGGCCTCTACGGAATAAGGATTACTTCTTTTTTCTTACTTCTTTTTGTTTGGATGTGGCAAGTTTTCCTGAGAGGAAAAATTCCTCTTTCTTCCAAGGTAGGCAGGAGAAGCCTAACAGTTCTTGACACAGGGTCTCCCCACACTGTCCAGCCCACGCTACTGCTATGTTGTTCCAGATCCTGATGCATATGGAGAAGTAGAGAGTGCATAACATGTGTGTCAGAAGAAGAAGTGGATGTGGGGTGGAGGAAGGGTTTATAAGGCTTGTGCCCTTGATGAATATTGCGCATTCACAAACTCATATTCTCTTTTGTCTGAGCTCTGTGGATACAATAATCTGCACTGAAAAGACAATGAAGGCCAGAATGCACCACGTACTTTCCTTCTGTGCCCCCACATCCTCGGTATTATCTTCCTCTGAGGTAGTGCAGATCACAAATGGCTAGAAACCTCAATATGTCCACGGGGCTTGGGAAGAAAATCATCTCTATTCTCTTTTGCCGATTTTCCAATTGCCTATGGATTCTCTTGACTTAAAAGAATAATTTTTGCTCTGCTGTGAAACAAGACAGAAACTTCTGACTCTTGAAAAACCTACAGATGACTAAAATGGTAAATGAGCCACATGCAGTAATTCACAGTTCATGAACCTACTCAATGTGAAAAGGAGTTCCTGTTTATAAGATTTTTTAAATCACATGAAAGTGATGCTAAAAACCAAGAAGTATACTTGGAAGAAATCCAGACTAAATGTACAGATAACCAAAGAATAGTAAAAGATTTACTACCATAATGGTAGTAAATTATGAAATACCATTATGATTTACTACCATAATGGTAGTAAATGATTTACTACCATAAGGTATTCAAACATTTAGAGTGACTTCTGATGTTTGCATGTTCTGGGACAGGAACTAGAGCCTGTAAAATAAGTTAATTAGACTTGGATGGCTTTGATATCTAGTGGGACATTCGTGATGTATTTTATGTATCTTGCATGTGACACATGATTACGGCATATGAGGTAATGTTACACAATGCATGGTGTGCATGAATTAAGAAAGAAATATGCAACACATAATCATTTGGTACACAGATTCTTGACAGTTGATTTATATTCCGAAAAGAACAGATTTTTAGCTCATTGAGTTCAAAGCTGCATATATTGCCAGAGGATAAACAGCTATATTCCTGTTTCTTCTAGACAAATTATTTTTCATGTTGACAGGCATAAAGTGACTTCTCTTCTATATAATTGATTATAAAGCCTTAGCTCTTTGATAGAAAAAACGTCTATCTTGAAGGTACACAAACCTCTCTAATATCTCTTAATATTATTTTTATCCTTTGAGATCAAGTGAGTAGAATATTAAAAAAAAAGTGAGGGATTTAATATAAAAGATATGGCCAAGAACAGCAGAATAAGCCCTGTGCCCCAAACCATAATATACCTGTATACTCAAAGATAGGATAAACATGGCTAGTTATTTTTTCTTAATAAAAGCAACTTTTCTTTATCTTTGACACAAAATGTTGTAAAGGACAATGAAGAGCAGTAACGTCCTATTTCATGGGGGAAATGTGGGTAGAGTCTACCAAAAACAATCAACCAAAAAGCTTAGGCTCAAAAGCTTAGGCACAAAATTCTATAGTATAGTGTAGTACAACAGACTGTATATGTTATGATATGGTCTATAGTTTCTCACCAAGGAACTTTGGTTCATTGGAGAGACAAGATTAATATAAGAAACAATGGAAAACCATTTAACAACTAATGTAAATGATTGCTAAATGCCATGGGCAAACTATAGACCCATGGAAGCCTACAGCAAAGAGGTTCTTCATTGGCCAATGAAAGCTCCATGGAGGAAGTGACACTAGACTTATTCCAAATAAAAAGTGTGTGATCTATTTAGGCTAAAGGAAGAGAGAAGAGAAGGCTGTCCTGGCTGAGAATAAGAAGTGTGAACGTAAGTAGAATGAGCTTTGTGCATTTGAGGAACATTAAGAGACTCATCTGACTAAAAGCAGAGGATACATGTAGAGGAAAATGGGGAAATGGAAAAAGCTGTTGGATCAGTAGAGAGGAGTCATGAAGGGATTCACGAAGAAAACTGGCAAGGGATTTAGAAGTCTGATAGGAGCACGGAGTGGTGAAATAAAAGCTGTGTTTAAGGCACATTTGTCTGGAGTGCACGTGCAGGAGAGATTGGGGCAGGGGCTGATGTACCCACCCAAGAATGAGCATGGGGGGAGGAGTGACAATGAAGAGACAGAACAGACATGGGGAACAAGATGAAAGAAGTTAGTAGATAAGCTGAGTGTCAGAGATAACAGAAGTGAGTGGAGACAAGGTTTTAAACTGAGAACATGAGAGGAAAAGAAAAAAAAGTTGGTATTGATGACAGAGATATCAAAACCAGGATGGTAGCCAGTCGTGGAGAGACAATTTCATTTATAGACATCTTGAGTTTCCACATGGGGATTCAAGAAGAAGTGTCTTTAAACTAAATATAAAGCAGAGGTTTTAAAATCCACTTTTTGCGTTCAGAAATCTAGAGTGGGAATTCAGGTTGTGATAATTAAGTCTTGAGACTCTCTAATGGTTATACGATTGGAGGAAGAAAAAGAGCCTGGAAAGGAACCTGGGAAATCATATTTTTGTTCCTCACAGCCATTGTGGGTGTGAGGAGAAAAGTGAGTGAGGAAAACATGTCTTAGACCCTTAGCATCCCTTAAAACACCATCAGAGAGCCTGTCTGGCAACTAGGAAGGTACTCATAAAACCTTAGATCTTTCTAGGATCCATCCAGAATAATCACCTATTGCACAGATAGAATGTAAGCACCACAAGCACAAGAACTTGATTTGTTCATTCATGTGCCCCAGGCACTAGAATAATGTCTGGTACATGGTGGGCAAATATTCAATAAACATTTATTGAATAAGTGGTTAAATAGGGGAATGGAGAGATCAGGAAGATGAGGCGTAAAGGAATTGATGTTTTGTTACTTGGGCCACACAGGTCCTCTGACAGAGCAAACCATGCAGGTGCATTTCTACTGCAGACTGACTTGAGGTAAAAGCCTCCCTGAATCCCAGACCAGTGTTCTGTGGGCAGGGGTCTAGCAGAGCTAGAGAGGGAGCTTCGCTCTGCAGGGCAGGGGATAGGCTCCCTGGGATATTTAAAGTCCTTGCTTTTTCTAACTCCCCAATTATAGATAACAGGCTGTATGAAGAAAGCCC
This sequence comes from Meles meles, assembly GCF_922984935.1. Lineage (NCBI taxonomy): Eukaryota > Metazoa > Chordata > Mammalia > Carnivora > Mustelidae > Meles > Meles meles. Next base: position 71,640,635 of record NC_060071.1, read on the forward strand.
AGCACAGCCAGGGTGATCTCATACTTAGTAAAATTCCCTGAAGCATGCATAGTCATTGTTTCATTCGAGGCCAATATCTGTAGCCAACATTGCTCCTCCCAGCACTAAGCTTCAGACTGGATCCACTGGGACGCCGCCATCCCAGAAAACATGGTGTTTCAGGCTCACATACTTTCTGCATGTGTGATGCAGGGGTCTCCCTGAAAGGGAGTTTTAGCTGCAAGGGGCTCTTTATTCCTAAGCCCAAAGGGGTTCACCTCTTGATCTTGCCAGGTGGTTTTCCATGAGTTAAATTTATAATAAGCCAAGGCTGTCTTTAGTCAGATTTTGGCCTGTTTGGGTTGAGATGACTAAACTTTTGTAATTTCTCACTCCTCTCTGATTTGATGGGTGGTATTTCTGCCAGAAAGGGACAACATCAGTCCAAAAGATTCTCTTTTCCCATCAGAAATTCTGTCTGCTGTCTAAAAGTGTAAAGGGAGAAGACTCCGGATCAGACATGTTCAAAGTTGGAAGGGATCTAAGAGATCCTCTAGTCCAGGGTCCTAAACTCATGCAAACAGGGGCCGAGCAGTTGAGAGAGAATGGTGAATGGGAGTGACAGGGTCTGTATCAACCAGAGACTTGATAACCCACTCCATGGACTCACACTGAAGGACCTGACAGGCCCACGCTAGCCAGATGAAGCACATCTATGCACTGATTAGGCCCTGAGCCATGTCGATCCCTTCATTTTACAGATGAGATACCTGAGGTCCAGAGACAGAGCGAGACCATTTTGCTACAGAAAGAGCACTGCAGTAGAAATCATGAGACCTGAGGTTCTAGACCTGTCCACATACACCAAATGACCATGAAATAAGATTGACTCCTTGGAATCTCATTTCCTTGTCTATAAAAGGGAGAATTTCCCTAAGATCTTGTGTTCTAAAATTCTAACACTCCCCAAGGTCACCTGACCAGTTAGTGCAGATCTCTAATTAGAGCTCAGGTTTCCTGGTAGAGTGTTCTTTCTTTTCACTAATACAAACTGCCTGCCAAGACAAGACTAAAGGAAAAAACAGCAAAAACACCTGGGAACCCGTGTTGGCTTCTTATGACTTTGCTCACTGCTTGGGCAGACTGTGAAAACCAAGGGAGAGGGAGACCTGGAACAATTTGGTGCCACATGTCAGGCTTTCTTGTTCATACTGAAGCATGTACTGAGCGCCTATGTGTCCCAGGCAAGCCTTCTGAAGATGGGAGTCTTCAGACCCTTCATGACCTGTATGGAGTACAGGTCACCCAACACCAAAAGGATAGATCCAACTGGGAAGAGACATGGATCTCCTTGTTTTGTTTTAGTTTCTTGTTTTTCTTTTTTGGAGGGTTTGTCTTAGAGATTTTTTTCCTTCTGTTGGATGGTGGAAAAGTAAAGAGCTCTTTCTTCATTGAGAGCCCTGTTAGAGCCGGAGGTTGATCCTCATTCCATAGTTCTCACTTCCCTGTGTGATCTTACATTTTTTATTTTTTTCACCTGTGTGGTGGTTCTTATTAAGAGAAATTATCTTGTTTACCAATCTGCTTCTTATTCTCTGTATCACCAATTTATTTTTATTTCTTTTTTACAGATTTATTTATGTGAGAGAGAGCAAGCAAGCATGCAAACAGGGACTGGGGGAGAGAGAAAGGGATAAGCAGACTCCCAGCTGAGCGGAGAGTCTGATGTGGGAATCCACACAGGGCTAGATCCCAGTACCCTGAGACCATGCCCTGAGGTGAAATCAAGAGCTAGACCCTCAACTGACAGAGCCATCTACGGCCCCAGTGTATCACCACTTTAAATGCATGTTTGATGAGAACGGGGACTCTGTCTTCCTTGTTCACTAGTATATGTCCAGTGCACCAAACACTGCCAGGTCCGTAGTGAGGTAGAATAAATATTTAATGGGTAAACAAATGATTGCTCAAGATTCTATAGCTAATTAGTGGAGGAGTCGGGTGTTGCACCAAAGTCATCCAACTGTCAGTTCTTTTCCCTAAACTATGGAGCCTAAAAAGAACTAACTTTTTTGGTGAGTTGTCTGAGGAAGAGCCTACTAGGTCTAGCCATCAGGACAACATGGGTTAGAAGAAAGAATCAGATTCTAGTCCAAGCTCCAATACTCACTAGCACAAGACCTTGACCAAACTAAACAATGTCAACTTTAGACAAGATCTTAAGAGATCATCTGGTCTAAAGACTATGGATATGTTTATAGTATCAGTAAGCTTTATTCAAACACCACCTCCCACAGAACCTGAATCTACAAATCCGATAGAACAGTGCTACTCTGGTAAACGTGAGGAAAGTCCAGAGACTGCCCTCGAGGCTCGTTTTTTACCCCATTCAGGTCATCTCTGAAGCAAAACACAGTGTAAATCCCCTTTGTTAGTACAGTTGCCCACCCTAGAATCAGGGCAGTCACTCCACCGGGGCAGCCCATTCTGTTACTGTGGTACTTCTGAGGGAGCCCAACCTCTTCTAGGCTCCCAAAATGTCCATTCCCCAAAAACGAAAGCCACCCCTCACCTGCTCTATGCCAGCTGTCAAAAGACAAAGACCAGGAAGAAAAGGGCCCTGTCCTGAACAAGAGAGATCGGGGTCTGAAAACCAGCTCCAAGCTACTTATCTTCTCTAGCCCTTAAATATCTCTTTTCTAGGTTAGGGATATGACTGGACTTGTCCCATGGGGAAGACAGTGGTAAAGATTAAGGACAGGAATGTGAAGGGTTTGGTGCAATGCCTGACACAAGGTAAGTGCTCGGTACATTTTAGCTTTCCTTTCAGGATCATCATCTTCGTCCTTACTTATTCCCACCTCACCCCCTTACCACCATCACCACCTGTACTTCTCCTTGAGGAATCTGCTTGAGGAAGCAGATCAGTGTGCAGTAAAGTACAATTCATCATGGTAAGTTCTGCCATGGAGATCTGCACTAACTATTTCTTTAACTATTAGCCAAGAGTATCAGCAAAATAACTTAGCAAACATATCATGTCCATGTAGTTATGCCTTGAAATGATTTTTCCTGGCCAGACCAGTTGGAATCATTCCAGTCCTATAGGATCTCACCACACAGAGCAGCATCAGCATCATCGGGTTATCTGTTAGAAAGGCAGCATTTCAGGCTCCATCCTAGGCTTACTGTAGCAGGATCTGCATTTTAACAGAGGCTCCAGTGGCTTCATACGTGTGTTAAAGTTGGAGAGGTACCACAGGATCAAGTGCTTCATCTGTGAGATGGGGAGACAACTATTTGCTCTGCCTGCCTCACTAGGGGTCATGAGAAAACTGAATGAGATGCAGAGAAAAGCACCTTAAAACAAATCAACTGTGAATTCCTCAGTGCCTACTGGATTCCTTTACACATAGGACTGGTTGAACCCTCATGGACTTATGGAAGGACTATCCCAGCGGGCCATCCTATTTGATGTCTGAATCAGTTATTGAATATCTATAACTTCATGCTATCTTTGTCTTATGAACTGCATGTGTTCTCTGTGAAACTCAGGAAATTCCATTAAAATGATTTCTGCCTCAGAGTATATTCATGTTCTTGAGCCTGCCTGGTCCCTGTGTGGTCATCTTTCAGAATTCAATTTGACCTACAGTTATTACTCCCACTCTATTTTATGGAACACTTTCAGCCAGCTACATGATTTAATGGGTTTAAACACATCATTATTGCCATTATTTCATAGCTCACATGCCTAAAATAATACATGACACATTTTTAAATGCATCTGAAGACTTATTTTTAAATTTTATTACCTAGGAATTAATAAAAGCCACTCATTCAATCTTGCCACCCAGGATATCTAAGCCCTGGTTCTAGCTGGTAGTTGGGTGGCCAAAACACATTTAAGGGAGATATACCCTGAGGTATCACAAGACAGCTGAAACCAGACATCACAGGAGAGAAAGGAAATTTAAATATCAGTATAGCCCATGCCCTCTAAGGTGGCCCAACCGAAAAACAAATGATCCAATAGTGCAAAGCCCCCAACAGATTTCACAGAGGTGACCAATGCAGGCACTCAATATAAAACGCACTTCAAACTCTCCAGAGAGTCAGTTATGAGTCAGATATTATTAGGGAAATATGAGGAACTGGGAAACATTAGGAGGCAGCCGAGGAAGGCAAAATGGCAAGGATCCAAGGCAAGGATTCACAAAGTCAGAAGAAAGAGGTCATGCCTGCAAACGCTTGGACTGGTACTCACCACTGCGTTCAGTCTTCTCTTCATTGTAAAATGCTGCAGAAAGAGAAGCAGTAACATGAATAACAGCAAACCACAGTACATGTCCCATGTTAGGGACACCAACATAACCCTCTCCCTCATCGTTTAGGGATGTTCTGTTCCTACAGCATTCGTCTGCTGCTTCTTTGCCTTCCGGTGCAGCTCATACCCCCTACCCTGGAGGCCTTTTGAGTACCTGATTTAAGACATGCTGGGGCTGATGTCGGGAACAACTTACCTCTTTGGAGAGGACAGCAAGTATTCTGGCTCTACTGTGAGCAGGAGTAGTGCCTAGCTCTTTGTGGCCTGGGACTCAGGAGATGGAAACCAAGACTTGGACTGGGAATCTTGGGGGCCTACTGTCTTCTCTCCTTGAAACTGCTCCATCTGTTATCTTACGGTTCCTGGAGCTGGATGAGGTATAGAGTTAATTTAGTTCAAACTCCCATTCACATCTAGCTTTACTCTGTGGGGACCACGAATGTGTCAAGTCTATCATCTTAAGTCTGAACTCTACCTTCTCTGAACTTCAAAGAAAGCCCCAAATTCTTTTCATAGTCAGCCACTGTGCCAATTCTGAATAGTCAAAGCCATCTCATCTTTACATAAAAGTTTCCATTGCATCTGGGTTTGTTGCTAACACTTCTAATATTCATTAGAATCTTTTACGTTATTAATATTATGTTGCCTCAAGAAACCAATGGATGTAATGGGACTATAACACAAGTGTCCCGTTAGATGGAGCATATGATAATGCTTTTGATGCAAATTTTAAATCCATCCCTGCAGAAACCACAATAAAGGTTTTTGCCAGCAACAGTTCCTCCCTTTCCCTCTGCCTCTTAAATGGCCCTGTGCTTCCGCATGTGTCCTCACCCATGGTATGACTTGCCCTCTCCTCTTGGGAACTTTGAGTAATAAACTTTCTTTTCTTCCTGATATATTGGTCTTATCATATCCCAGATTTTTTATTAATGCACTATATTTTAAAGCATTGGTCAAATTTGAGCCCAAATTTTGTTGCCAATCAAGGAACTCGTTCCAAGAAAGGGGATAGTCTTGCTCAGAGCTCCTCTGGCAGCGTGCTGAGAACAACAAGCACATGTAGAACATCCATCTGGCTCATCAGGTCACCTGCTGCCATGTGGCTGTCTCACTCCCTGCATCACACCCAGACTCCAGCCCTGGAGTCTGCCGTGACAAGTGTCCCTGTCCGGGCCCTGGCTTACTCTTGGTCCTAGGAGACATTTCATGCCATTCAGGGTATAAGGACCTGTGCCACGCTGGTGTGGAATCCTCCACAGCCAGGAACTATTCCTAAAAGAAGAGTATGGCAGAGATGAGAGAGGTCAGCAGGAAACATGAGCACTGGGACTTCGTACTGAGCCAACGAGGCTAGTCTCGTTATGGAAAATGGTCCAGGCTACCACCTGGTTATTACACCTTCACAGAGTCAGGGTCTGGAAACCTAGATTATGTCCCCAATTCGAAAACCAGAGATGTAGGATGCCTTCTTAGGCAAATCATTTTTCCCTTCAGGTTACTAATTCTTCAACTACATATAACATGTTGTGTCAGCTGAGTCAGAACTGACAAGAGAAAGTCAGGCAGCACCATCTCTTAGAGGTTTTCTATGTGCACACCAAACTCCCAATTAACATGAGATATGTGGGGAGATTCTTCCATGAAACTCCAGGCATGCTTCTTTTTTAACTTTCTGTTTTAAAATAATTTTAAATGTCAAAAAAGTATAAAAATAGGACAAAGAACATCTATATACCTTAGATTTATTAATTGTAAACATTTCAGCCAATTTGCTTTAGCATTCTCTTTCTTTCTCTTGCTGTATACACATACACACACACACCCCAATATAGAAGACTGCTATCAAAACAGAGTCAGCAGTCAACCCAGAGGTAACAAAAACTTTATGAAGATTTAGAATGGCTATGACTGCCCAAAACCTCTGTATCTCTCCTGTCCTTCATCTCCCAGCTAAGTTAGAATGACTCTTTAACCAGCAAGCATGCCATCCAGGTAGGTTAGAACTCCTTAGAAGCAAGGTCATAATGAGGAAAGGTAGGGTTGTCCTCAATCTCTAACTTGAAATATTTAATTTAGAATTCTTGAGGTTTGGCCAGACTGTGGGTTATGTGGAATATGAGTTTCCAAGGAATAGGGAACAGTTGCAGACCTAGCTGATTAAGAAAAATATTTGTATGTGTCAAGGAAAATTCAGTTTCTGCATTGTACTTTAAAATTAATGCATTTTAGCCACTTTTTAAATTATATATACGATACATTTTCTAAGAAAGGAAAACCCTTTAGATCTGTTCATAATTTTGAGAGTCTGTACAGTCTTTTTATATTGATAGTTCATACCATAAACCACTCAAAGAACAGTTAGTGGGTTAATTTTCACTAGGTTGGTGGGTGAAATCAACCTCTTAAGAAATGGTTATCGTGGGGCGTCTGGGTGGCTCAGTGGGTTAAGCCGCTGCCTTCAGCTCAGGTCATGATCTCAGAGTCCTGGGATCGAGTCCCACATCGGGCTCTCTGCTCAGCAGGGAGCCTGCTTCCCTCTCTCTGTCTCTGCCTGCCTCTCTATCTACTTGTGATCTCTCTATGTCAAATAAATAAATAAATCTTTAAAAAAAAAAAAGAAATGGTTATCGTTTTAAGTGAACAGTCTTCCCCCTGTACATTTTAACAACTGTAGCTTCCTATAGCAAACACTCAGTCACAATAGCCCTTAAATTATTAAAACAAAAATATTTTTGCAAACAGATTTAAATGGAAACCCAACTTTATCATGTCACGTTATAGATTTAAAATGAATTTTAAGATAATTGGTTTAGGGGCGCCTGGGTGGCTCAGTGGGTTAAGCCACTGCCTTCGGCTCAGGTCATGATCTCGGGGTCCTGGGATCGAGTCCCGCATTGGGCTCTCTGCTCAGCAGGGAGCCTGCTTCCCTCTCTCTCTCTCTACCTGCCTATCTACTTGTGATCTCTCTCTGTCAAATAAATAAATAACATCTTTAAAAAAAAAAGATAATTGGTTTATAACTATTTGCTATCTTTTCTCCATTTAAACAAAATTTAATGACTAACCTAGCACTTTGATTTTTTAACTTTTTATTTCGAGCAGTTTTAGGTTCACAGCAAAATTGAGAGAAAGGTACAAGGATTTCCTATATACCCCTTACTATGATACATATGTGGACTTCCCACTATCAACACCCCTCCCACTCAAGGGTCTATTTGTTACAACTGATGACCCTACGTTGGACACGATATCATCAGAAGTCCATAGGTCACATTCCAGTTCACAGCTGGTGTTATATATCAGATCTGGACAACATGTGACGGCATGCACTCATCATTACGATATCATACAGAATATACTTACTGCTCCAAAAATCCTCTGGGATCCTCTTATTTGTCGCTCCTTCTTCTCCAACCCCTAGAAACCACTGATCTTTTAACTGTCTCCATAGTTTTCCCTTTTCCAGAAAGTCATGTTTTCATTTTTTAAGAATCATTGCCTCTCGGGCTCTAAAGTTTCTTTCTCGAAATGACGTGTGGACCTCTAGTTTTCACTTTAACCAAAGCTGAATTAAATATATTGGAATTTCAAAAATGCTTCTGCTTCTATATGCAATTTATTCTACACATATTAATATGTTCTGAAGAAGTAGACGTCATTCTCGTTTTAGAAATGAAAGAAGAAACTAAGATTTAGGAAAGCTAACTTGTCCCAAATCACTGTACTTATGAGCAACAGTTTTAGGATTGGGTTCCAGATTTTTTACTCCAAAGCTCATTATTTTCTGCTACATGCCCTTTAGCTTCCTTCTCAGGAATGCAACCACTAGATAAACAGTCCATGTCTCCTGAGGCAACGTAATTCATTCCACGTGAACCTGCAGAATAGCAGTGACTTGGTTTAGCAGTGACCATCTTGTTTTGGAAACGTAATCTGGGAGAAATGCTTTCTTCCCTATTTACTATGTGTGTGTGCTCTCTGGCTGCCTCCATTCTTCTCAGTTCCATGTTCCAGTTCCCATGGATGTGTTTCTTCCTCCTCGGGCTGGTATGAAAGAACTCCATAAACTGCCAACACCTGGGAAGGCTCCTGAATATTTTGGAGCAGGGAAATGCCAGTGCTTCATTTCTGGATGTTCTCTCTATAGATGCAGCTTCTCTGGATAGCTTCTCTTTTCTATAGCTTCAAGGATGTCATCTCTTTTCTTCTCTCCTTCCTTTAACCAACCCCTTAACCTATTTCCAGCTTCCAGGTCGTTATCAATAATCTCCCACTGGCACCTCCACCCCTGGCTTCCTACCTAAGTACTGAATCTGTCCTAAGAATCTTTTCATCTCTTCTAGTAAGCCAGAATATTTGTTGCACCCTAAACCTCATCTCATCTTCAAGATGAGCCCCTACACAATCACTGATTGGTTCATGCACAAAAACCAACACAAACAAGTTTCTAGGGTAGTTTTGCATACATGTGCTCAGACTTACGGTTTCCTTTGAAAAACATCTACTCAAAATCAATAGTAAAAATGCCTGTTAGCTGCTAAATTTGTGATGTAGGGATTTCTAGGAAGGGTCCTAATGAACACTGTCCAAATATTTAACAATAAACCACTTTCTAGCAATTCATTATGTATATTAATGTGTTGAAAAAAAACCTTAAAGTGAGTTTAAGGGGCGCCTGCATGGCTCAGTGGGTTGCCTTCAGCTTGGGTCATGGTCCCAGGGTCCTGGGATCAAGCCCTGCTTCGGGTTCTCTGTTCAGCGGGGAGCCTGCTTTTCCCCCTCCCTTCTCTCTGCCTGCCTCTCTGCCTACTTGTGATCTCTGTCTGTCAAATAAATAAATAAAATCTTAAAAAAATAATAAAGTGACTTTAATACATTCTCTCAAAAATACTTCAGCAAGAAACTTTTGTGGCAAGCTATAACATCCATGGAACATAGGTTTAGGAAATGTTAGTCTAATTGTATGAAAGCCTCTGAGTACATTAAAATATGGAAAGTATTTTAAATGTTCTCTTAGGAGCTTGAAGCTGCAGTAATTTATAATGATAATGTACAATGATAAACATCTGATGGACCTCTGAAGGCAAATAAATTGACCAGGATTTATTAAGTGTGGAAAATAAAGGCAGATCCTATTTTTTTGCCTAGACACCCTTGGAATTCCTAGAAAAAGCTGAACAATGAAAACTGATTGGGGCACCTGGGTGGCTTAACAGGTTAAAGCCTCTGCCTTCACCTCCAGTCATGATCTCAGGGTCCTGGGATCGAGCCCCACATCGGGCTCTCTGCTCAGAAGGGAGCCTGTTCCCCCACTGCTCCCAGCCTACTTGTGATTTCTGTTTGGCAAATAAATAAATAAAAATCTTTTTTAAAATAGAAAAAACTGATTGTCACTCGGGGATGTTTTCACCCTAGGCAACTGTCTTTCAGTCCTAGAAAACATATTTATTGTGATCAAGTTAAATGCTAATTCTAGGTAAGACATGTAGAAGGGACCCAAATCGGTGACAAATAAACCTGTGAATGAATCATTTGCGTATTTTTTAATGTGACAGAGTGAGAATTTGAATTTTACAGTAAAAATAAAGATTAAAATTGAATTTTAATAGAGGAGGATGAGGAGGAAAGTCATGATGGGAAGGGTATGTTTAATAAGAAAAAGCACAGACATATTTCTAGGCCATGCACTGGTGAGAGCCCTTTTACTTACTCTATAGAATCCCCAAATTTAATATTATTTCAGTAGACTTATCCAATAATTGCTTGTTAGATGAATATCAAGTCTTGAACTTTATGGTATTTGCCTTATTACAAAAACTAACATTTGATAAATCTACCTGAAAATTACACTATTCCAGTGGGGGTGGTGGTAGCCAGAACTTGCTTGTTATTCACATGATTTGATGGCATCACGGAATTCCAGAAAATAAACTATATGATTATTTCCACAAGGGTTTATTGTCATTGCTACCTACATTTGCTTATCCAAAAATTCTGAGTGAGACATCTTTCCTGAGAACTCCACAGGGCAAAGAAATGAGCCTCTTCTGGCCAGGGTTTTCCTCTGATATAACATTGGGTTCCATTCAAGTCAATTGCACAAAGGAGGCAGCAAAGAAGAGGCGCAGGAATAGGCAAAGGAAACCAAACTGAGGACATTACTGCCCACAAATGCAGCAGCTGCCGAGATGGATGCTGGTGAAAAAGTCTCCAACAGGCCAGGGCAGCCCCAAGTCTGAAACATTTTACTTGAACTAAAGATGCACAAAGTAAACTTATTTACCACTTGTAACTATTTTTTATTCATTCTATTTGTTCCTTGTTCCTTTTTCCCTTTCTTTTCCTGCCTTCTCTGGTATTAATTGAAGGTTTTACATAATTTCATTTTATCTTTTTTCTTAACCTATCAATTATACCTCTTTGAAAGGCAACTTAACATATGACCTAGCGTTTGTGATATGCATTTACAATTAATCTAAGTCCACCTTTAAAAATCACTATTCCTTTTCATATGTAACACAGGTGCCTTTTAACAGAGTATCCCACTGCCTTCTGCCTGTTGCTAATATACCCCCATCCCTCTTTTCACTTATTCTTTGGTATTAATTACACAGTGCACTGTTATTAACATTAATTAAAACAAACAGCTATTGGGGCGCCTGGGTGGCTCAGTGGGTTAAAGCCTCTGCCTTCGGCTCAGGTCATGATCTCAGGGTCCTGGGATCGAGCCCCGCATCGGGCTCTCTGCTCAGCGGGAAGCCTGCTTCCTCCTCTCTCTCTGCCTGCCTCTCTGCCTGCTTGTGATTTCTGTCTGTCAAATCAATAAAATATTAAAAAAAAAAACAAACAGCTATCTTTTGGATCAATTAAGAAAAATACATAATTTTAATATACCTTTATTTATTCCTCCTCTGATGCTCTTCCTTTCTTTATGTAGATCCCAGTTGCTGATGGTATCAATTTCCCTCTCCTGAAAGAACTCCCTGTAACGTATCTTGCAGGAGAGGTCAGTTGGCAATGAATTCCCTCAATTTTGTTTTCCTGAAAAGCTTTATTTCTCTTTCACTTTTGAAGGATAATTTCACTGAATATAGATAGAATCTAGGTTGGTAGAGTTTATTTTATTTTTTTCCATCATTTTAAGTACTTTACTCTTTTCTTGCATGGTTTCTGATAAGAAGTCTGTTGTAATTCTTATCCTTGTTCCCTAATAGGTAAGAGTTCTTGTCCTCTCTTCTCTGCCTGCCATTTGACTATAATATGTAAAAGTGTAGTCATTTGTTACTTATCCTGTTTGTTCTCTGGACTTCTGTGTTTGGTGTCTGTAACTAGTTTTGGAAAAATCTTGGCCATTATTAAACAAATATTTTTTCTGTCTTTTTTTCCTAATATTCCAGTTATGTATATGGTATGCTGTTTGAAATTGTCCCACAGTTTTTGGATATTCTGTTCTGGCTATGTTTTGGGTTTCTTTTTTCTTTCTTCTTTTCCCCCCATTCTTTTTCCTCTCTGCATATCAGTTTGAGAAATTTCTATTGCCATCTCTTTTTTTTTTATTTGTTTATTTACAGCATAACAGTGTTCATTGTTTCGGCATCACACCCAGTGCTCCATGCAGTACGTGCCCTCCCTATTACCCACCACCTGGTTCCTCAACCTCCCACCACCACCCCCCCTTCAAAACCCTCTGGTTGTTTTTCAGAGTCCATAGTCTCTCATGGTTCATCTCCCCTTCCAGTTTCCCTCAACTCCCATCTCCTCTCCATCTCCCCATGTCCTCCATGTTATTTGTTATGCTCCACAAATAAGTGAGACCATATGATACTTGACTCTGTCTGCTTGACTTATTTCGCTCAGCATAATTTCTTCCAGTCCCGTCCATGTTGCTACAAAAGTTGGGTATTCATCCTTTCTGATGGAGGCATAATACTCCACAGTGTATATGGACCACATCTTCCCTATCCATTCATCCGTTGAAGGGCATCTTTGTTCTTTCCACAGTTTGGCGACCGTGGCCATTGCTGCAATAAACATTGGGGTACAGATGGCCCTTCTTTTCACTACATCTGTATCTTTGAGGTAAATACCCAGCAGTGCAATTGCAGGGTCATAGGGAAGCTCTATTCTTAATTTCTTCAGGAATCTCCACACTGTTCTCCAAAGTGGCTGCACTAACTTGCATTCCCATCAACAGTGTAAGAGGGTTCCCCTTTCTCCACATTGCCATCTCCTTTCATTGACTCTCCTTAGCTGTGTCTAGTGACTAGTAAGTCCACAAAAGCCATTCTTTTTTTTTTATATGCTATTTTTATTTCTAACATTTTTTTTATTCTTTCTTAGAGTTTTCTTCTCTCTGCTTAGATTATCCATCTGTTCCTGCATGTTTTCTACTTTCACCACTGGAGTCCTTAACATATTAATCACGGTTATTTAAAAGTTCCTATCTGGGGCGTGCCTGAATGGCTGGATCAGTTAGGCATCTGACTCTTGATTTCAGCTCAGGTCATGATCTCAGGGTCTTGAGATTGAGCCCCACATCAGATTCTGCGGTGGGCATGGAGCCTATTTAAGATTCTCTCTTTCTCTCTCCCTCTGCCCCTTCCCCCCGAAAAAAGTAAAATAAAATAGCCTGATAATTTCAAATCTGTGTCATATCTGAGTCTGGTTCTGATGCCAGCTTTATCTCTTTAGACAGTGATTTTTCTTAACTTTTGCCATGCATTATAATTTTTGGATGAAAGTAAACCACATTGATTAATAGGAACTAAGGTATATAAGCCTGTAGTGTAAGGTTTTTATGTTTATCTGGGCTATGTTTAATATGTACTGTAAGTATAGCTGCCAATGATTTCCATTTCCTCTGGTGCCTCATTTACGTCTCCCCTGGTGTCTTTGGGTTTCCCTAAGAACTCCCACTGGGAGTCTGCATCTTGCAGGTCTTTAAGCTGTAATCTAGCTGGAGGTACCAGAGCCCCACTGGTGTGGTGGCCAGGTGATTCCACTGTCTTCCAGTGGGCCTGCATCTCTGCATTAGAAACTTCATGAGCGTTTGCTTCCTATCTCCCCCTTTTCCTGCTTAGGTGACATGGGAAGGGTAGAGGGGCTCTTGTCAGAGACATGCCCTTCCTCTAGGCAGGCTAAGACTTTGATAATTGTTTCCCTCCACAGACAGCAGGCTTTTGTGATGGAGAGTGCTTAGTCATATGTCACAAGAATTGCTTTTTCCTTCTCCCTGCCAGAGCTATGAAGGGATCTTTCTTTGCTCTTTACCATGAGAACATGGTAAGTTTACTGGAGGTAAACCTATGCAGTGCAGAGAACCCTGCCCCCAGCCCCTTCCAAGTCTATAGCCCTGAGATTTTCACTCTCAAGCTAATAAAAAATCAGTCTCTAGCTAATTTATCAAAAATGACCACTTAAGTGTTCATACCAGTGTATGATTCCAGTAGTTCTTCTCCACAGGTGAGCGGATCTCAGCTATGACTCTAGATTTGCTGGTCTTTCCACATTTCAGGGTGGTGATCTGTTCTGCAACCGCAATTCTCTGATGGGTCCAGGAAATCACACTGATTTTCAGTTTGTTCAGCTTCTTGTTGTAAAGGCAGAAGTGAGAATTTTCAAGTTCTTTACATGTCAGGACTAAAACTGGAAATAGAAGCTGCATTTTAATAAATACTTCAGAGATCCAACAGATCCCAACTGAAGAAATACAGCCTTTTAAAGCACCCTTCCTTACTTTGAGAACAATTAACAAGCCCTTGAGAAATTGATTATAAATAACCAACTTGGTTGCTCAGTAAAGCAAAACCTCTGAGAGCAACTCTATGCAGCCTTGACTGAATCAATGCCTCTGAGACAAGTTCCATAAATACCCTACAATTCAAACTTTCCACTCATTCAGAATTGTGTTTTCCACAATTTGTTTTCATTTAGTGATGACATAGTACACATTAATTGAAAAGGTATATGTGTATGATTATAGCTCTACTAAAATTAATACATCTGGGTAAATATTGGAAGGGAATTCAGACAAATGAAATTGGTTGTTATTTAGGAATTCTTTTTATAGTTAAAAAAATAGAAGTATGTACAGCTGGTGGGAGAGATCACACACACACGAAGTCAAAAGTTAGACTGTCAAACCAAATAACTATTAATCTGACATCATCTTCATAAAAAGTTCAGTGTCTTATTATAGATGGCTTTCCGGTAAATGTTCTGCAAATTTAATTTCATTCTTTGTCCACTGAGCCATTGATATGAAAAAAATTCTGACATATGCATATCTATTTCAGTTTGCTTGCAATACAGGAAAATTACCAAACCAAGCCATAAAGATAGTAAAAATTTTTACATCATATTTGAATCTAGAAATGTACATTGGTAAGTGGAAATTTGGTTTGGAAAAATTCAGTATTAGAATAAGGGACTCAGAAGAACTACGTAACTGTCTCAGACTGTGCAAGAAACTAGAATTTTAGCACTGACAAACAAAAGTAGTTGCTTAAATGAAGAAGAATCCATGATAGAAGCACAGTCTTTCATTGAATGTGACACACATTTCACATTTCCTGGGGTGTAGAGAAAATAGTTGAATGTTGAAAACATGCACTTGGCTCTACGCCGTGGGGAGATCAAGCGACAGAAATCAGAAACAAACCAGGCCATTAACAAAAAACACTAGATCCTTACGACAACCCAATGAGAATGTTAAGAGATTGTTAGATTTTTCTTTTAATGGAAAATAAAACTATGGTTGGTTTTGATTAAACATGGTTTTTAAATGCTTGTTTCCAGAAAAGACAATGGGACAGATCTCTTAAATTAAGAGCCCGATTTGGAAGTGATCTGGAAGCCTGTAGTCACTGTTGGCAAGGGATACCAGTTGCATTCACATCCGAGAAATTAATCAGTAAACACTGATCAGCTAAATATCTGATGATAGAGGGAAATGTTTTGTGTTTTTTTTTTTAAGAAGAAAAACATCTTTTTGTGTCTACAAAAGGAGGGAGATTATTTCTTACTTTAGATAGGCCTTTAGAATTGACTTGAAATTGTTATCACTTTATTATTTTTTCAGGCTACATATAAAGTGACAGAAGGAAACAGATACAGTTACAAGAGTGAAAAAGTTTATAGCCATTAAATACCTCTCAGATGAAACAGAAGCTGAGTAACTGCTCTAAGAATATCAAGTTTAGCGACCGATAGGCCTAGGAGCCCTAGTCAAACGAAGAATAACTTGGGATGAATTCTTCTACTCAGGTTTAAGGAAAGAACCAAGTAATAAACAGGCAATAATTGTTAACGGATATAGGTTACTACAAAAGGTAGAGTTTTTAATACAGCAACTATTGTTTGCTTCATCTTCTGATTTCAAGAGCAGTGCATGCTCAGTTAAAACATCTTGAAACCCAGAGAAAACCTCTTCCACAAAGAAAGAATATCTGTCATGCCACCAACCAAAGTTAATTACTGCTGTATTTTGTGCAATATTTTTCATTCAAACAGACCTATGCTATTTACCAAGAATATCATAATATATATACTGCTTTTCTCTTGGTAATGTGTGATGAATATATTCCCATGTGAAAAAATATTTTTCCTTGTCATATTTTAATGTCTGTAGAACATTCCATTATATAAATATTTCATAATACAGTTAATCAATATATGCCAATAGACTTTTCCCCAAATTTTGCTATTATAATTAGTTTTGTGATGAAGAGTGTGAAAACTCATCTTAGTATACATCTCTAATTACCTTCTAGATGTGGAATCCCTGGGCCCGAAGGGAGTCTTCATATTTTTAAAATTATTTTAATTAAAATTCTTTATGAAAAAAAAGACTAACATAATAATATTAAGCTCATGTTCTTTTAATATTATTTCAATAATATAATATTTCATAAAATAGCAGTTTTTAATAACCAAGTGGTAGGTTACCCACAACCAAGGAATGTTTAACTACTTCCCACATTACAGGGCCATCATTCAAGAGCCTCCGGGTTGCAGTTTCTACAGGTATGTGTCATTGCCAATAACTGAGACTTTTGATAAACCCAGTCTCATCATTCCACTCTGTGAGCACCACATAACCATATATCCAGGTACCTATCTTTAGCACCTCAACTATGTTCATTCTCTAGGACTGGGACAGGACATCTACCTTGTTAGCCTTGTCTTGTCCATAAAGCTTGTTGACTATTTTTTCCTCTCTCACCCAGCTTAGCCACCTTGAATAATCATAACTGTTCCTTTATATTCACCCAACTCCCTTCCCTTTCCTTCCTTTGTAAGTTTTCTGCCTGGAAAAAATTTCTTGTTCTTGCCTGGCTGATGACAATCCTGGCAAAACCAGTTCTCCTCCTGCTCCCCCAGGGCTGCACGCAAGCAGCTCAGGACAGCAGGAGAAAATCCCACTATCATATTGACTTGCCTCCATTTGAATTCACAGCCACAAAACTTGAGTGAACTCTCATACTGCCTGGCATTCCTACATTTTCTTTTTCAATTCAATTTCTCCCTTTCTCCTCTCTTCTCAAACTCCCAAAACTCTGCTCTCCTCCTAACTCTTATTTGTTAACACTGGTTATTATTTTGCTGAGAAAATAAAAGCAATCAGAAGTCTGCACTAACCTGCATCTCCCTCCTTACACATTGCCTCCCTTCCATTTCAAAGGTGGATAATCACACTCCTACTTAAGGCTAATTTACTACTCTACTGGATCATTCACATCAACACACATATTGTCATTTCTTCCATATTTAAAAATAAAAACAAGTGTTCTTTATCGGGTGCCTGGGTGGCTCAGTGGGTTAAAGCCTCTGCCTTTGGCTCAGGTCATGATCCCAGGGTCCTGGGATCGAGCCCCGCATTGGGCTCTCTGCTCAGCGGGGAGCCTGCTTCCCCCTCTCTCTCTGCCTGTCTCTCATGGAGTTCCATCGCTACACTGACAACTCCCCTGAAGTATCTCCAGCACTGTCCACTCAACTGGATTCTAAATCTTATAAATGAATCTTCAAACTATATTAAGGTTCCCAGTTCTTTTCTCCAGCTTCACCACTACCATATAAATCCAATCCATGTCATACCTCAGATACTTCCAGAGCTTCCTCTTTTGTCTGGCTTTGAGCTTGCATTGCTGTCTCACTTTATCACAGACTCCATCCAGCTACTGGAGTGATTCCTCTGAAAAGTAATTGAGACCATGTTACTCCTCTGATCAGTGTTCTATGTTTCACTTTAAATAAAATTAAAGTCCTTACCAGAGCCCATCAGACTGTATATTATCTTACTCTTATCTTTGCCATTTCCCCCTCGTTCACTCCACTGTAGTCACACCCAAGTCATACTTGCTCTTTCTCAAACAAGACAAGTGCAATTCTACCCCAGGGCCTTTATACTTGCTGGTCTTCTGCCTACATTTCTGTAGGACTTACTCCCTCATTTTTCCCATGTCCTTGCTCAACTGTCATCTTATCATTAAAGCCTACTCTGAGAATCCTACAAAAAATATATTACACATTACACAGACACAGACACACACATCTGTCACTGTCTATCTCCTAAAATTTCTCTTACTGGCATTTTATTACCATTTTTTATGCTATATATATCAAATTTAAATTGTCTCTCTCCTCCAGTGAGATAATATCTATGCAGAATAAAAACTCTGTCAGAGTAGGAAGTTGGTCAATATCCCCAATGTCTAGAATTCTGCCTGACCATAGTAAGTCCCCAGTAATTAAAAAAAAAAAAAGAAAGAAAAAAAAGGACAAACAGAATAACTAGAAATGCTTATGCATTCCAACTATAAATGCAAGCGTAGAGAGTAAAGGCAAATATTTCCAAGTGAATTGCAATCTGAAAAGGAAGTTTTTCTTGGCCATGCACATAAGCTTTTTGCAATTATAGTATATGAATGTGGAATCTTATGCCATGGGCCATTCACCACAGGAAAAATTAAAATCAATCTCAGGCCACAAAGAAGCAGAAAGCAATAATTAAGGGCTAGAAAAAGGATTAGACAATTAGTCACCACTTGCTTTGCCAGAGTCGTTGAGAGCACAGGCTTAGGGGTGAGACAGATCCGGGTTTGAGTCCTCACTGTCATCCACTTGCTCTACCATCTTGAGCAAGTTAGTTACTCTCGGAGTCTGAGTTTTCTAATCTATAAAATATGGCTTAAACCTTCCAGGGCTGTAAAAAATCACATGACATAATGTTCTTAGCACAGTCCCAGGCACATAATAACATTTCATACATGCTGGCTTCGTTTGTTTAGTATTTTTAATACATTGTTATACTACTACTCAACTCATCATCAGTACATTCCATTAAGTGACACAGCGGTTGCATGCACACGTCCTCCAACAGAATTCTCTGAGAAGCAAGGGACTGGTTTTTGGCTTTACTCGCAAGATTCTTCACTCTATGGTTAGGTAGGTACACCCAGCACAGGAATCTACATACAATGCCATTAAGGGGTTCATTAATTCAAGACTTCTGAGGAGTACATAAAGACGTGTTGAAAATAAATGAACCCACCCTCAGATGAGATCTCTGACTAATGAACTATACATCCCTCTTTTGGAATGTGATTCCCACATGTTTCCTATTCCCCTGCACTAAGAAGCTGGTGACAAGCCTTTGCAGTGAGTCTAGAGGAGGAATAGGAATCTCTGACCATTCCTTCTCTGTGAGTTCCATTGAGTTCCATGGTGCTCTTGTTCTATATTACTGGTTGATTTGTGTTGGGATATCTTTTACTTTGTTTCAATTCTCCTGTTAATCTTACTTCTTAAGACTTCTCCTCTTAATCTTACTTCTAGGTATGTACTTCAAGTTTTCTCTGAGTCTTGAATCTTATTAATCCTAGGAGTCACTAAGTGATACAAGAGTCCGTAATAATCCCTTTCCCTTTATTCATTCAACAGATGTGTAAAAAAGCTGCCATGTGACCAACCTCATGCCAAGGTAACAGAAAGCAAGAGAAGCACAGTATCTGACCTCTCCTCTGGGAGCTGAAGTCTAATGAGGAGAACAGATACTGAATGTGGTGTGTGTGTGTTTGTAATAGGAACTGTAATAAGTGAATTACATTGCAGAGTTCTGTGTAATATACAGGAGAGGTACCACAATCAGAATACCAGGGAACTGAGGGAGTTATATTTAGGAAATATTTTTCAAGTCTTTTGACCATGACCCACACTAAGAAATAAAATTTACAGTGCAATGTCACACACATACATATGTACACAAAACCAAAACAGACGTTTCATGAAACAGCACATTTTTCTATTCTGTTTCACGTAATTCTATATTTTCCCCCCTTGCTCAAAAGTACCTACTACATTAATTTTATGATTCTTTAGTCAGTGATAACAAAGAGTTTGAAAAACACTGATCTAAAGTGAAAACTGAAAATAAGTACCAATTAGCCGGCTCTGGATAGAGTAAGGATCGAGAGGAGAAAATATATGTCCCAGGCAAAAAAAGCATAATGCACAAGGTCCCTGAAATGAATGTATACCAATTCATTTCCTCTCACCTCTAGGGTTGTGATTATGATCATCTGGCAATCAGCTTCTGTTTCCACCTCTCTTGAGGGTACCTTCCTGTATGGCAGAGATTAGGAAATAAAAACTATGTTTCCCAGACTCCCTTGCAGCTAGGTTCTACATTTGAAATAAGCTCTGCAAGTTAGATGCAGTATCGTGATTAGGAAGCTGAAACTGAATCGGACCCAACTTGCTGTCGATTTCAGATGGTTCCAGCTGGAAGCAAGATATTTTTTTAAGATTTTATTTATTTATTTAACAGAGAGACAGAGAGAGAGAGGGAGCACAAGCAGGGGGAGAGAGAGAAGGAGAAGCAGGCTCCCTGCTGAGCAAGGAGCCCAATGCAGGGCTCAATCTCAGAACCCTAGGATTATGACTTGAGCCAAAGGCAGACATTTACCAACTGAGCCAGCCAGGCGCCTCTGGAAGTAAGGTCTTAAAGAAGTGGCATCTACATGACAGTGGCCATGTATAGTGTTCTACTATCTAGTCACTAGTTTTGTCTGCTGAGAGGTAGTTGTGTCTGTGGTGACATCTTTCCTTGGATTGTTACTATGGCAGTATATTTTTCAGCTTAATGGTGGCCTCTTATTCCTACTCCTTTTCAATGATTTTGAAAGCACATAGTTCCCTGTATTAATCTCTTTTTTCATAGAATATACATATACATATATTACATATAGAATATGTAAGCTCGGGTCAGGTTTTCCAAAAGCAGGCCCAGAGAGGAGGATTTATGTGCAAGTAATATGTTAGGAAGTGCTTTCTGGAGAAACCATTAAGGTGGTGGGGGAAGTGGGACTGGGAAAGGGAAAAAAGCCCAGTAAGTAATTTTAAGCATAGTTCCAGTCTTAGGCCAGGTCCCACTGAAGTGCTCACGGGATAAATTATACCTCAGAGGTTGATCTAAGTTGAGGCAAGTCATCTGGGTTTTCAAGCCCTCATAATGTCTGTCACTGACTATGGGCCAGTACAGGGGATGTTATATGATTATAGACAAAGTGACTCCAGGAACATGAGGGTAGTCCTCTGGAGAGGTATGAGTGGTTAAAAGCAAAGGCCTATAAAAAGTGGGGGAAGGGCACACAGAAACATTAAAAGGGATCTACGGGGACCGTTATAGAAAGTACATGGAGGACAGGGTCCTCTATAGAGTGATTTCTGTGAAGCACTAAACCCTGACAGATGTAATCAGCAACAAAGTTCACAAGTTACTAGTTACTTACGCTCATTGTCATGTAGGTTGTAATCACTCATGCTAAAAATGCTGTTGAAGTTGAACCTACATCTAAAGTAGGTTTGTTTGTAGAGTTGCCATCATATATGTAATCATTATGAAACAAAAGCCTTGATTCAGCCCTTTGGGACTTTGATTTGCTACCTCAGATAAAGGAATTTGAAATTTGTTGGCTTTCTAGCTATTTTTCATTTTCATAAACATTAAGCAAGAAAAAGGAAAAAACAAAACAAGACAACAAAAACCCTAACATTACAGTTATTAAGGGATCTTGGCATCCTAGCACAAGGTGGCAGGATACAGCTATATGATCCTCCAAGTTCAACTTACCAAACCTATACACCATTAGGCCCCCTGGTGGTTTATTACATAAATGTTTAAAAAAGTGTTTCTTCCTCCAAAAAATAAATCTGAATAATTTTATTTTCTGTTCATCTATTTCAGAGTCTTCTCAGGATTTACTGTTACACAATACTTATTTCTCCCAAAGTACTTTTCCTTCTTTAAATCATTAATCTGACAAGCATGATTTGCCCCATGCTTATTAACAAACCATAACTAATTCCCTTCTCTTAACCTTCGATTTTAAAAATGCATGAAACTATGTGTATATGTATATACATATATATATGTATATATATGTGTGTGTGTATTTTTTTAAAGTGTCAGAGATTAAAAATAAGAAAGAAATTGTATTTTAGATAGTGAAAAGAAGTAAAATTCTTTGTGG
Source organism: Meles meles (assembly GCF_922984935.1). NCBI lineage: Eukaryota > Metazoa > Chordata > Mammalia > Carnivora > Mustelidae > Meles > Meles meles. The sequence continues at coordinate 71,662,475 of NC_060071.1, forward strand.
TGTTTGGATTAAGTTCACATCCAGTCTTTTGCGTAAAAAGATGTGAATAGCAGCAAGAATATTAACTGGGATCATAGCATATATGAAGAATACAGCCTGAATATAATGTAGTAGTTTGAATTTAGGCATGGATATTTATTGTTGGTAATGCCATTAGAAAGGGTTTTTTGGGTTACTTATAACTATGCATCCGAGATCATTAGTGCCTGGTTGTTCTCATTATAAACTCTGACTTATAGTTTTCTCCCCCAGGTGACAGAACCCACATGCAGGTCCATTCCATGACTGTTTTACCTACTAGTACCTAGTGGCAAACTTTTTGTCTTTCTCCACATGATTAAAAATTATATTCCATATATTTCCAAGAACTAGGAATGAGTAGAAGTGGGGGTGGGGGACGGGATGACATTCAGGATATCTTAATCTACATAATTCTAAGTCTTTGCTCTCTGCATAAAAGCCCACTGGGGGGGGGCGGGGAGGGGGAGTGGGGAAGAACCTGCCCTTACTTTCTTCTTTAACTAAACTACTGAACTGAAACAGTAAACACTATAATCAACCAAGACTAAGGCTACCCATGATTTCTTTTCTCTTTCTACTCATGCTGATAATTCCATTAATATTTCTTATGCTCATTTTCCATTACCCCTTGCTTGCTGTGTATTTTTCCTATATAATATTAACTATCCAAAGTATTGCTAAACACCCAACCTATAAATAGTCTCACATTTTACTGATCCATAAACAAAATCAAGAGATTATTTTGGTTAAAAACCAAGAGGATTATTTTCAGGTCATAGACACACACACACACACACACACACACACACACACACACACACAAGATTTCAAGTTCTCAGAGCTATAAAGATCATATTCTCTGATCACAGTGCCATAAAATTGGAAGTTTATAACTGAAGGATAAGTAGAAAAAAATCAAAGATAATTAAAACTAAAAATTCATTTTCTATGTAATTTTGTATTAAAACAAGAAATAAAAGTAGTTATAACTAATAGTTCAGATACAATAAGATCTAACAAGGATAACAGTATTACATCTAAAAACATGAGATTCTGCCCGTGCTGAACTAAGAGGAAAATTCATAGCTTTAATAGTGTAAAATAAAAAAATAACAAAAACAAACCATTTAACCCTAAAACCTAGAAAAAGAACACAATAAATTTCAGGAAAGTACAAAAAAGGAAATATAAGAAGAAATAAGAGAATCATACACCAAAATAGCATTAAAGTACACTTAAAAGTGAATTATTTGAAAAGACCAATAAAATAGACAAAATTTTGGCAAAACTAATTAAATACATATTTACAACAGGTAACAAGTAAAAACATTAGGATTAAGAAAGGAGGTGTTACTACATATAAGAAGAAACAGAAATATCATAAAGGAATGCCATATAAAACTATTGCAATAAATTTAAAAATCTTGTAAAGGATGAATTTCTAAGGATATATAACTGTTTCATTAACTATCACTGCATAACAAACTCAGTAGTTTAAGACAACAAACATTTATTATTATTCATGAGTCTCTGTGTGATCTGGGTGGTTTGCTCATTAGTTTACAGTCAGCTGCAAGTTGATGAGGCAGCTCTGCTAATCTTAATTGGGATATTGCACATGTTTAAAAGATGACTGCCTACAGGCCTGTCTAGGATGATCCTGGATGGGACCCTGCAGTTTCCTCCATGTATTCCTTCATAAGCAGGCTAACTTAGGCTTATTCACATAGAGGTGGCAGAATTCCAAGAACAAGAGCAGAATTACACATATCCACTTGAGACCCAAGGTTAGAAATGACACATTGTCCAGGCACCTGGGTGGCTCAATCAGTTAAGCATCTGACTGTTGGTTTCAGCTCAGGTTGTGATCTCAGAGTCAGGGGATCAAGACCCACATCAGGATCCAGGCTTAGTAGGGAGTCTGCTTTAGATTTTCTCTTGCCCTCTCCCTCTGCCCCTCCCACCTCATGTGTTCTCTCTCTCTCCCTCTAAAATAAATAAATAATTTATTTTTAAAAGAAACGATACATTGGGGCACCTGGGTGGCTCAGTTGGCTAAGTGTCTGCCTTTGGCTCAGGTCATGATCCTGGGGTCCTGGGATTGAGTCCCACATCAGGCTCCTCACTTGGTGGGGAGTCTGGTTCTCCCTCTCCCTCTGCCTCTGCTCTAATGAATAAATAAAATCTTTAAAAAAGTGGGGGGAGTCAAGATGGAGGAGAAGTAGCAGGCTGAGACTAAATCAGGTAGCAGGAGATCAGCTAGATATCTTATCAATCCATTGCGAACACCTACAAATCCAACAGGAGATGGAAGAGAAGAAGAGCAACAATTCTAGAAACAGAAAATCGACCACTTTCTGAAAGGTAGGACCGGCGGAGAAGTGAATCCACAGTGACAGGAAGATAGACCCCGAGGGGAGGGGCTGGCTACCCGCAAGCGGTGGAGAAATGGAGCACAAAATCAGGACTTTTAAAAATCTGCTCCACTGAGGGACATCACTCCAGAGGCTAAACCGGGGTGAATCCCACATGGAGCCAGTGTAGCCCCAGGTCCCACGGGGTCAGAGAAGGATCAGTGTGGAGGCCGAGAAAAGTTAAGGCCATCCTACCTCAGGTTTAGCCTTAGCATAAGTACAGCCATCTTAGCTCAGGCAGCCATCTCAGATCCCTGTGCCCATGGCCTGAACTGTCCCCTACTTTACTTTAGTTCTAAGGACCCCCACCTTGCGTTAGTAACAAGAACCCCCCCCCTGCTTTAGTTCTAGAGACCCCTACCCTGCTTTAGTAACAGGAAGCCCCACCCTGCTTTGGTTCCAGAAACCCCCACCCTGCTTTAGTAACAGGAATCCCCACACCGCTTTAGTAACAGGAACCCATAAATACCTCTGCCTTAACTAAGCTTGGGGTCCAAGTCCCTACTCTACTGTGTCAGGTATACTTGGGCCCAAGCTCAAGCTCGTTGAATAAACCCTTGTGTGATTGCATTGGTGTTGGCTCCTTGGTTGTCTCTCAGACGCAAAAACTTGGGTATAACATCAGGGGTGTCTGAGTGTCGCAGAGCTCTCAGATATTAGAGCAGGGAAGCCGGCTACAGAGACAAAGCCATGGAGTGAGCTCTCAACTCAGGGTTACCTTGAACTGGTCACAGGCTGTGTGAGCTCATAGCACAGCCGGAGGCCAAGGAGCCGGGAACTATTGAGCACTTTTCTCCAAGCATGGCCAGAGGCCAGGGAGACAGGGGTGATTAAGCGTTTTTCTCCAAGCGTGACCAGAGGCCAGGAAGACAGGAGTGATTGAGCGCTTTGCTCTAAGGGTGCACTGAAGAGCGGGGCCCGGAGCTCTCGGCTCCTCTGGGCCAGAGACTGGGAGGCCGCCATTATCATTCCCATCCTCCGGAACTCTATGGAAAGTGTTCAGGGAACAAAAGCTCCCAAAAGCGAACCCAAGCAGATTACTTAGCCTGGGCCCTGGTAAGAGAGGGGCAATCCCACCTCGGGCAAAGACACTTGATAATCACTACAACAGGCCCCTCCTCCAGAAGATCAGCAAGAAATCCAGCCAAGACCAACTTCACTTACAAGGAGAACAGTGGAATTCCAGAGGAGGAGAAAGCAAAGCATGGAATCCATGGCTTTCTCCCCATGATTCTTTAGTCTTGTAGTTAATTAATTTTTTTTCTCTTCTGCTAAAATTTTTTTTGACTTTTACCCTTTCCTCTTTTAACATTTTTTAACTAGTTTATCTTAACAATACCTTTAAAAAAATAATAATCTTTTTTAAACCTTCATTATTATAGTCGTATTTTATCCTACATTGTATCTAACTTTATTTTTTGTATACACATAGGGTTTTTACTTCTAAAAAATTTGGGGTACAACCTCTCCTAATACATCAAAATATACCCTAAATCTAGCTCCGGGCTTGTTCTAGTCTCCAACCCGAGCAAATTCTCTCCACTTTCTTTTTCTTCATTCTCCCAACCAACTTACTTTATCAACTCCTTTTTTAGAAATTAAAAAAAAATTTTGTTCTCATCTTTATAGGCATATCCCATCCCCTCATTGTGCCTACGCTTATATATGTTTTTCATTCTTTAAAATTTTGGGAGGTAGTTTCTTCTAAGAGACCAAAATATTCCCAAAATTAAGTGGGTGACCCTGTTCTAGTCACCAGTCTAATATATATATATTTTTTTCTTTTTTAATATTTTTTCTTTGTTTTATTTTTTAACTTTTTTTTTTTCCTGAACTTCTTTTTGTCCCCTTTCTCCCTCCCATGATTTGGGGACTCTTCTGATTTGGTTAAAACAAATTTCCTGGGGTCTTTGCCATCCCTTTATTATTTTATTTGCTCCTTCATATATTCTTATCTGGACAAAATGACAAGGTGGAAAAACTCACCACACACACACACAAAAGAACAAGAGGAAATACCAAAGGCTAGGGACCTAATCAATATGGACATAGATAATATGTCAGATCTAGAGTTCAGAATGACAATTCTCAAGGTTCTAGCAGGGCTCGAAAAAGGCATGGAAGATATTAGAGAAAACCTCTCCAGAGAGATAAAAGCCCTTTCTGGAGAAATTAAAGAATTAAAATCTAACCAAGTTGAAATCAAAAAAGCTATTAATGAGGTGCAATCAAAAATGGAGGCTCTTACTGCTAGGATAAATGAGGCAGAAGAAAGAATTAGTGATACAGAAGACTAAATGACATAGAATAAAGAAGCTGAGCAAAAGAGAGACAAATACTGGAACATGAGGAGAGAGTTCAAGAGATAAGTGATGCCATAAGACGAAACAACATTAGAATAATTAGGATTCCAGAAAAAGAAGAAGGAGAGAAGGGAGCAGAAGCTATATTGGAGAGAATTATTGTAGAGAATTTCCCTAATATGGCAAAGGGAACAAGCATCAAAATCTAGGAGATGCAGAGAACCCCCCTCAAAATCAATAAGAATAGGTCCACACCCCGTCACCTGATAGAAAAATTTACAAATCTTAGCGACAAAGAGAAAATCCTAAAAGCAGCCTGGGAAAAGAAGTCTGTAACAGACAATGGTAAATATATCAGATTGGCAGCAGAGTTATCCACAGAGACCTGGCAAGCCAGAAAGAACTGGCATGATATATTCAGAGCACTAAATGAGAAAAACATGCAGCCAAGAATACTATATCCAGCTAGGCTATCATTGAAAATAGAAGGAGAGATAAAAAGCTTCCAGGACAAACAAAAACTGAAAGAATTTGCAAACACCAAACCAGCTCTACAGGAAATATTGAAAGGGGTCCTCTAAGCAAAGAGAGACCGTAAAAGTAGTAGATCAGAAAGGAACAGAGACAATACACAGTAACAGTCACCTTACAGGAAATACAATGGCACTAAATTCATATCTCTCAATAGTTACCCTGAACGTAAATGGGCTAAATGCCCCAATCAAAAGACACAGGGTATCAGAATGGATTAAAAAAAACAAAACCCATCAATATGCTGCCTACAAGAATCTCATTTTAGACCCAAAGACATCTCCAGATTTAAAGTGAGAGGGTGGAAAACAATTTACCACGCTAATGGACATCAGAAGAAAGCTGGGGTAGCAATCTTTATATCAGATCAATTAGACTTTAAGCCAAAGACTATAATAAGAGATGAGGAAGGACACTATATTATACTCAAAGGGTCTGTCCAACAAGAAGCTCTTGACCAAGTGGGATTTATTCCTGGGCTGCAAGGTTGGTTCAACATCCACAAATCAATCAATGTGATACAACACATTAATAAAAGAAAGAACAAGAACCATATGATACTCTCAATAGATGCTGAAAAAGCATTTGACAAAGTACAGCATCCCTTCCTGATCAAAACTCTTCAAAGTGTAGGGACAGAGGGCACATATCTCAATATTATCAAAGCCATCTATGAAAAACCCACCACAAATATCATTCTCAATGGAGAAAAACTGGAAAAAAAAAAAAAAAAAGAAAAGAAAAACTTTTCCGTTAAGGTCAGGAACATGGCAGGGATGTCCGTTATCACCACTGCTATTCAACATAATACTAGAAGTCTTAGCCTCAGCAATCAGACAACAAAAAGAAATTAAAGGCATCCAAATTGGCAAAGAAGTAGTCAAACCATCACTCTTTGCAGATGACATGATACTATATGTGGAAAACCCAAAAGACTCCACTCCAAAACTGCTAGAACTTATACAGGAATTCAGTAAATTGTCAGGATATAAAATCAACGCACAGAAATCAGTTGCATTTCTTTACACCAACAACAAGACAGAAGAAAGAGAAATTAAGGAGTCAATCCCATTTACAATTGCACCCAAAACCAAAGATACCTAAGGAATAAACCTAACCAAAGAGACTAAGAATCTATACTCAGAAAACTATAAAGTACTCATGAAAGAAATTGAGGAAGACACAAAGAAATGGAAAAATGTTGCATGCTCCTGGATTGGAAGAACAAATATTGTGAAAATGTCTATGCTACCTAAAGCAATCTACACATTTAATGCAATTCTTATCAGTATCCCATCCATTTATTTTCAAAGAAATGGAACAAATAATCCTAAAATTTACATGGAACCAGAAAAGATCTCGAATAGCCAAAGGAATATTGAAAAAGAAAGCCAAAGTTGGTGGCATCACAATTCCGGACTTCAAGCTCTATTACAAAGCTGTCATCATCAAGACAGTATGGTACTGGCACAAAAACAGACACATAGATCAGTGGAACAGAATAGAGAGCCCAGAAATAGACCCTCAACTCTATGGTCAACTAATCTTCGACAAAGCAGGAAGGAATGTCGAATGGAAAAAAGATAGCCTCTTCAACAAATGGGAAAATTGGATAACCACATGCAGAAAAATGAAATTTGGACCATTTCCTTACAGCACACATGAAAATTGACTCAAAATGGATGAAGGACCTCAATGTGAGAAAGGAATCCATCAAAATCCTTGAGGAGAACACAGGTAGCCACCCCTTCGACCTCAGCCGTGGCAACTTCTTCCTAGGAACATTGCCAAAGGCAAGGGAAGTAAGGGCAAAAATGAACTATTGGGATTTCATCAAGATCAAAAGCTTTTCCACAGCAAAGGAAACAGTTAACAAAACCAAAAGACAACTGACAGAATGGGAGAAGATATTTGCAAATGACATATCAGATAAAGGACTAGTATCCAAAATCTATAAAGGGCTCAGCAAACTCAACACCCAAAGAACAAACAATCCAATCAAGAAATGGGCAGAGGGCATGAACAGACATTTCTGCAAAGAAGACATCCAGATGGCCAACAGACACATGAAAAAGTGCTCCACATCACTCGGCATCAGGGAAATACAAATCAAAACCACAATGAGATACCACCTCACACCAGTCAGAATGGCTAAAATTACCAAGTCAGGAAATGACAGATACTGGAGAGGATGCAGAGAAAGGGGAACCCTTCTACACTGTTGGTGGGAATGTAAGCTGGTCAACCACTCTGGAAAACAGCATGGTGATTCCTCAAAAAGCTGAAAATAGAGCTACCCTATGGCCCAGCAATTGCACTACTGGATATTTACCCTAAAGATACAAATGTAGTGATCCGAAGGGTCACATGCACCCGAATGTTTATAGCAGCAATGTCCACAATAGCCAAACTATGGAAAGAACCTAGATGTCCATCAACAGATGAATGGATAAAGAAGATGTGGTATATATACACAATGGAATACTATGCAGCCATCAAAAGAAATGAAATCTTGCCATTTGCAATGATGTGGGTGGAACTAGAGGGTATTACACTGAGAAAAATAAGTCAATCAGAGAAAGACAACTATCATATGATCTCCCTGATGAGGAAGTGGAGATGCAACGTGGGGGGCTTGGGGGGTAGGAAAAGAATAAATGAAACAAAATGGGATCGGGAGGGAGACAAACCATAAGAGACTCTTAATGTCACAAAACAAACTGAGGGTTGCTGGGGGGAGGGGGGTCGGGAGAGGGTGATGTGGTTATGGACATTGGGGAAGGTATGTGCTATGGTGAGTGCTGTGAAGTGTGTAAACCTGGTGATTCACAGACTGGTACACTGGGGATAAAAATATATTATATGTTTATTAAAAAATTTAAAAATAAAATTTAAAAAAAAAAGAAATGACACATTGTCCTTTCTATTAGATTCTATTGGCCAAAGCAAGACACAAGGACAACCCAGATTTAAGATGCAGAAAAAATAAATCTACATCTTGACGGGAAGTGCTATAAAACCACACTTCAAAGGACATGATATGAGAGGGTCATTAATTGGGTCCACTGATGTAATCAATCTACCACAAAAATTGACTAAACAGAAAATCTGGATTACCATTAAAGACACTAAAAGGGTTGTCAATGACCTACTTCTAAAATATGCATCAGACCTGATGTGTTCCACCTGCAAGTTCTTTCAAATACTGAGGAACAGAAATTTTCTATGCTACAATATTAGTCTGTGGTGCAGAGAAAGTAGAAAAGACTTTAATTCATTTTATGAAATTGGCATAAGGCTGATACCAATCATGTCAAAGAGAACTAGAGATCAATATCATGTGATGATAGACCCCAAAATATTAAATATTAGCAATTAAAATACAGAAGAACCCCCAAATATGAAACTTTGTGGTCATGGAATGGTTTATTTTAGGAACTCAGGGATAGTTTAGTATCTATAGTTTCATGTCTAGTAATATAATTTATCACATTGATCAAAGGAAAAATGCATTTCAATCATCTGAATTAAATACTACAATGAATTTGGTAAGATTTATTATTTACTTACCAGTAAAATAGAAATCAAAGAAATTTATGTAGTGTTTTTAAAAATTATTTCAAGCCAACCTCCAATAGCATTTTTAAACATGTAAAGCACTAGTTAGATAAGAGTATAGTTATTGTTTAAAAAAAAAGAGAGAGAAAGGATATGAGATGTTTATGGTTTATTACTAAATACTTTTAGATAATGGTAAGCATGTATTAAATTAATTTAAATAAGTGTATTTACTACAGATATTTCAGAGTCTTTAATATACTAATGTGTTTGTTAAACATATTTGACTACTGAATTTTTTTTTAAAGAGGAGACTTTGAAAAACATTGCAACAAGGACATTCTCTTTTCAAGTAGATGTAAGATAAGCATGGATCGTCACCATTATGATTTAAAATCACTCTAGAAATGCTAACCAGTACAATCAGAGATACTAACAAAACAGGACATATATATTTGGAAAAGGAAATGGCAAAATCATTATTATTTATTGTTGATGATTACCTTTCTGGAACACCAAGGAAAATAACTGGAAGATTATTAAAACTGATAAGAAACCATCCTTTTACTTAATACATACAAACCAACAATTTCCTTATATTCCATTATTTGTTCATTGGAAATTGAAATACAGAACAAAAAATATAAAATATCTAGAAATAAACTTAAGGCATATGCAGGACCTTTGTAAAGAAAACAAAAGCAATACAAGAAAAATTTTCTGAAAAACATAAAAATTAAAAGGACCGATGTAGTAAGTCTCAAACTGAAAAATTCAACACTGCAAAAATGTCAACTTTATCTAAATTAATCAAAAAATCCCACAGAATTCTGGGCACCTGGGTGGCTCAGTGGATTAAGCCGCTGCCTTTAGCTCAGGTCATGATCTCAGTGTCCTGGAATCAAGCCCCGCATCGGGCTCTCTGCTCTGCAGGGAGCCTGCTTCCTCCTCTCTCTCTGCCTGCCTCTCTGCCTACTTGTGATCTCTCTCTGTCAAATAAATAAATAAAATCTTAAAAAAAAAAAATCCCACAGAATTCCAATGTCATTTTAAAAACATAACCAAATGATTAAAAATTTTATCTGGGAAAAATATGAATAGTAACCAGGCACCAAAGGTAGAAACCATAAAAGAACAAAACAAGAGTCATCATAAATATTAAAAAGGTACACAACAAATTGAGGAAAATATTTGTAATATATAAGACACATGGATAAAGAGCTGAGATATTTTTTAAAATGTGCAAGTAAAATAATTCAAACATCTTTCTCAGGTAATTGTAAGACATCCAGTCTCCTGTTTAACATTTCTTGAACATTTTAGAAAAGACTTACTCTTTTGTATGGTTGCTTGCCAACTCCATGCCCAAGTCTCACTTGTGTTTTCTCCCAGATGGCCTTACCCATTTCAGAACCGTCTGGTATATCCACCTGTTTACAGAAAATTCCACCCTTAATATACAGTATCTCCTCCCTCAGCCCCACCCCCTCCCACGATAATAATCTCTAGCCCTCAGTAATTTCCAGAAGAAGTTTTCCTGCCAGAAGGATTTAGGGAAACAGTGCAACAAGATTTTTTTATCACTGCTCTAAACCTCATCTCCCCCAGCGGTATATACCAAGATAAGGCGGACGTATATACTTTTTCCCTTCTAAGGTTCTCCAGTGCCAATTCACACATAGACAAACGGAAACTACTATGCACATGTTAGCTTCAGTAGAGGAAGAGGAAGTATCATGGAGCAGGTTCACATCTTGGGGCTTCCTTTATCTATTGAACCAGCTAGGTATAACCTTGACCCTTTTTTCAGGAGTAGCCATGATTCTAAAGCATTACAGATGAAATATTATACTGTCAGGAATTTGCTTTAAAATGCTCCGGGAAATAAAGGTGTATACTGGGAGAAAAATAAGACAACTCTTCAATACAGAGTTAAACACTAATCATTCTGTAACATTTGAAACATTCCCAAAGTCAAACTAGTGGTTCTCAATCTAGTTGCACCAACCAGCTTGATGTTAACAAACCTGATGCCTTGTTTAGTGGACAGGATGATTATCAATTTCTCTTGGGGAAATCTCAAAGCTCAAAAGGTGACTGAGTCTTCCACTAACCTATATCTTAGAACCTATGGTAAGGTTTGGTCTTGTCACTTCATTCAGATATCAACTCAGGAATTTCCATATAGTGGGGGATCTTTACAGATGTACAGCCAGCTAGTGATACAAAAAATTCTGGTCATGTTCTCAAGATCATCTGGAGCATCTTTCAATTCCCATGAATAAATAAACCCTCTCAGGCTACTCTATGAGACCCAATCTACACAGTCTATGTTCTATCAGCCAAGACACTGATAAAAGTGTTTTAAATTTGAGGACTGATCCCTGTTTTCTCCACTTAGTATATTTTCCAGTGTTGCTAACCAACAAGTCATGAACCCACCTAATGGGGTTTTTTAAATTATTAAGGCCAAGTCATTACTATTACGAGAATTCCATGAGTTTCATTTTCTAAGTCAGTGGCTATTAAGTGGAAAATATGCTAAGACCCAAAGTCTCCAAATTACTATCTTTATTTCCCCTTCACCCTAATTTTAACCAGAGGTCATTCTCATTAAAAAGCCTCTGGGGTCTTTAGTAAATGTAAATTTTATACTCCCTGAGAGATCCTTGACCCTTTCCTGTGGCTGTACTCATGCCAGTCATCCAGCTGCTATCAATTAACATTCCATCAATTTCTCTGTCAGTCTGGGTTAGACTTAACTGAGTCACAGGTACAGTCTACTTGGCAATATTTTGATCTCACAGTATGCTCACCATAGTAGAGTTAGAACCTTTATTGAAGTTTCATTCAAAAACAAAAACGTTTATTGAGTGCTTACTATGTGAAAGGCATTATAAATTGATTTCATTCCAACGACAGGAAACTTCATTGTTCAATTAGTGATGGCTAAGCTAATTTTCTAAAAAAGAGATTAAAATATTATTCATAGGCCAAGAATAATTTTTTGGTGTTTGTTTAAAAAATTACATGAATGACAGAAAGAAATAGGAAAGGAAGGGCAAGAAAGATTTAAAAAATGTAAAGAAACAAGAATAAAAAGATAAAAAGGAGGGAAAAAATCAAGGACAAGTGAAAAGAAAAATAGAATGACAAAAAAGAAAAATGGAATAAAATTAAAAAGCTAAGAAAGGCAATAAAGAAAGAGAAAACGTTAAAAAAGAAATCAAAAGTGAAAGGAAGCAAGTTATTTCTATTTCAATGTGGTCAGCTATATCGCCCCTAATTTTCTCCCAGTACAATATACTTTAACATACTGATAAAAGATTATTTATTTATTATTATTACTTTTAACCCACAAGTCATAAAATGAAGAGTTGACCTGGCAAGAGAGTTAGAAAAATCCTTCAAGGCCACCAGCACAGGAAAGGATGAACTGAAAGGTCAGCCAGTACTTAAGACAAAATTTGCATGAGACAGACGGCAAGCCTTGGTACCCTGGGGGGAAAGAGGCAGAGAAGGAAAAAGCCTAAGGGTCCACAGACTCCCACACGAAGTGAGACCCCTGGAAGGTAACACTGGGCAAAATAGTGGGCAAAATAGAAAATCAACGTACAAAAGCCCTAAAGAGGGAAGTTATAAAGGAACTTGCCTATTTCATTCTTGGTTCAGGTGAAAGAAAATAAAAATAGTTCTAACCAAAATTGTGGCTTGTGGTTGAGTTTCTACTAGGTGCCCCTCAAATTTTTTGTTTAAACTCTTCTCAGGTTGTAAAGTCTCCCCAGATGTGTGGCAGAAGCAAACAGTATTTTTTGCAGTGTAGCAAACCTTAAGTAAGCCCAGTCTTTGGTGTATCCCTAATCCTTATGCTTCAAGGCACTTGGGCTCTCCTTTAAAAAAAAAAGTCACCAAACCTATAAGGAAACAAAATGGCAGAGGCAGAACAATAGACTTCAGAACTATACTTTAAAGACTGGATATGGGGGTGCATGGGTGGCTCAGTCGGTGATGTGTCTGCCTTCCGCTCAGGTCATGATCCCAGGGTTCTGGAAGCATCCCAGGTCAGGCAAGGCGCCCTGCTCAGCAGGAGTCTGCTCCTTCTGCCTGCTGTTCCCCCTGCTCATGCTCTTTCTCTCTGTCAAATAAATAAAATCTTTAAAACAATAAATAAATAAAGACTGGATATGTTAGAATAATCAAATACTAATACAAAAAAAAAAACCCACTATGTTTAATATGCTTAAAGAAAAATGAGAAGGCTACCAAAAATTTGGCAAGGAATAAGAGTTTATCAAAAATAGCCAGAAATCTTTTTTTTTTTTGAAAAACATATAAGATGTCTAGAAACTGAAATTAGAAATTCAGTGACAGGTTAAAGAGCAGAGGAGAGATTTTGTGAGGTGAATAATAGGGCTGAAAGAATTGATTAGAATGCAACTCAAGAGATAGAAATAGGAAATACGAAAAAGAAATCATGAGCCATACATCATGGTTTGAGAAGTTTGAACTACACCCTAAACCAGAATTCCAGAAGGAGATAATGGGAGAAGCAATATTTTGTAGGGCTCTTAGCCAAGACTTTTTCAGAATCTATTAAACTAATTTCAGGAACCTCCAATGAATCTCAAGCAGAATAAATACAAACAAATCACCTCCAATTCATATTCAGGAACCTCCAATGAATCTCAAGCAGAATAAATACAAACAAATACCTAGCTCCCCTATAGGGAGACTGTAGAACATTAAAAAGAGCAACTAGAATAAAAACAGAACAAGTTGCTTTCAAAAGAACATCAGTTAGACTAAAGGATGATTTCTCAAGAACAATAATAGCAAGACAGTGGAATAGTGTCTCAAAATGCTGAATGGAATTAATCATCAATTTACAAACTCAGAAATTTTCTCTTTTAACATGGAAATAAAAAATAAAACGAAGACATTTTCAAACGAACTAAAGAATGAAATTCCAGCATATCTTTTTTTTTCAAAGATTTTATTTATTTATTTGAGAGAGAGAGCATGAGTAGGGGAGAGGGGCAGAGGAAGAAGGAGGCTTCCTACTGAACAGGGAGCCCAATGTGGGACTCGATTCCAGGACCCTGAGATTAGGACGTGAGCTGAAGGCAGATGCTTAACTGATTGAGCCACCCAGGTACCCCCCAAGACATCTTTACTCAAGGATATTTGGTAGTGAGTAAATCAGGAAGAAAGAAAATCTCAAAAGGAAGGTTTGAAATACAAAAATGAAGTACTAATGAGAAAAATAATAAGAATATGGGTAAATCTAATGAACAACAACTGCAGAAACAATAATAATATGTAACTTGTGGAATTCCCTTGTAAGGGAATTAAATTTTACTAAAGATAATAAAGGCCACTAGGTAGTTTTTTAAAAGTTTTAATAAACAAGGAAGGAATAAGAATTCTAAATGTGGGGGCACCTGGGTGGCTCAGTGGGTTAAAGCCTCTGCCTTCGGCTCAGGTCGTGATCTCAGGGTCCTGGGATCGAGCCCCGCATCGGGCTCTCTGCTCAGCGGGGAGCCTGCTTCCCTTCCTCTCTCTCTCTCTGCCTGCCTCTCTGCCTAGTTGTGATTTCTCTCTATCAAATAAATAAAATATAAAAAAAAAAAGAATTCTAAATGTGTTTGAACATAAGACAGCTTCAAAATATGTAAAGAAAAACTGAAGTAGCTAGGAGGAGAAACTGATGAATTCACTGTTTTAGTTAAAAATTTCACATACCCCTTAAACTGGCAGAGGAATTATAAGAACATAGAAAATTTAAACACACTTCTATCAGTCTTAATCAAATGATCACGTATGAAATGTGGAACTCCAAAACGGATACCATATATTCTTTTAAAATAGATAAAGAACATTTGACAAAAAAAGTGAGAAAAGATTAAGTGTAAATCATGCTGATAGGAAAAAAAAAAAAGGAGAATAAGAGATAATTAATACCATTTCCTGGGGTCTAATCCTTGCCCTAAATACTAACTAGCAGCCACTCTACGAAGAATGAAACTCCTTCAGAGAATCTCAGGATAGAGAGACTTCAGGGTCATCTGCTCCAACCTATGCCTAACCTATATGTCTAATATAAAAGTCTTCAGAACATACCCCTAAAACCTTAATCTTTCTTCTCTTTTAACTTCTCCTTGGTGGGAAACTGTGGTGGTCCCTGAGAAGCCCTATCATGTCAGCCCCACCCAGCCGTTCACCAACTCACATGCCGCAGGGGAGTCATTTTTTCACAGAAGCAATTCAACTGTACCTGGAACTAGTCACTACCATACAGTCTGTGTTACAGGATGGATCTGGTGATGATGTAAAAAATTCTACCGAGAACCCAGATCTTAGATCTAGGAGACAGGGCTTACTAAAAACAGTTGTATAACAGTGCAAGGCAATTATGTGGTGTTTCAGAATAATGTAATAAGACTTTGTAAGCCCACTCAGAGCTTCTTGCAACCTTGAAGTACCCCAGCTTGGATCAGCAGAATATATATACATCTCCCATTAAGGGTTTTTAAAACTTGTACAGAAACACACATATATTGAAAAACAGCACAATTCTTCCCCATCTTTTCCTATTCTCAATTCCAGTAACAACTTGCAATTACTTTATTTACCTCCAAATTTCTACGTAATGTGTTCATACTAATTTTTCTTAATTTTTTAAGTTTTATATTTCATCTCTTTATTTCCAACTGTAGAAACTGAAGATTTAGTTCCTATACAACCTGCCTGCCCCTACATTTATATACTTTTCCCACCTGAAAATCTCAATATAGCTTATTATTCTTTTTTACTTAAATCAGTATAAAGTGCTTACATTATTAAAATAAATATTATTTAGAGATGAGTGTATAGTATACAATGATATTACTTTCCACAGGCAACTTTTAGTCTTCTTTAGAGGAAATACTGTCTTTTTAAAAATTTTCTCATTTTTGGGGCGCCTGAGTGGCTCAGTGGGTTAAAGTCTCTGCCTTCAGCTCAGGTCATGATCCCAGGGTACTGGGATCGAGCCCCGCATCAGGCTCTCTGCTGGGCGGGGAGCCTGCTTCCCTTCCTCTCTCTCTGCCTGCCTCTCTGCCCACTTGTGATCTCTGTCAAATAAATAAATAAATCTTTAAAAAAATTTTTTTCCTCATTTTTTTTATATACCTCTTAGTACTTCACCCACAATTTTTCAACCACACTAAAAAATACTCTCTCAAATCTAAACTCATCAGGTACTCCACAAGTTTAATTTTTCTTGAAGACTGACCTCCCTTGGGTATTTCCATCTTTTTCCATTATTTTCCGTTAGCTGTGCTCTGGGCTTATTGTACCACTGGGTCTTCCCTTCATGATCATTCTGGGAATTTCCCCTCTTTCCTGGGAATTTCCTTCCTTCTCTACTGTGATGCATTGGGTCCTCATTCTCTGGGTCCTGTGTCTTTCACTTTCTTCATTTGCCACCTTGTCTTGGTGAAGTGTATCCCAACATAGTTCCTTTAAAAAAGTAAATTTTAGGGGCGCCTGGGTGGCTCAGTGGATTAAGCCGCTGCCTTCGGCTCAGGTCATGATCTCAGGGTCCTGGGATCGAGCCCCGCATCGGGCTCTCTGCTCCGCGGGGAGCCTGCTTCCTCCTCTCTCTCTGCCTGCCTCTCTGCCTACTTGTGATCTCTCTCTCTGTCAAATAAATAAATAAAATCTTTAAAAAAAAAAAGTAAATTTTAAAAGATATTGCATTATTCATGCTGACAGGCTGAGTATTGAAGTATGAGTTGAAAATCTCCTTTCATTGGAATTTTAAAAGCACTATTCCACTGTCTTCTAATTTTATTCATTGCAGCTGAGAGTCTGATGCCCTTCTGGTTCCTGATTCTTATTCTGTGATCTCTTTAATGTGTACATTTATGTGAAAAAACAAAAACAACTTAAATGTCAAATAATAGGAAAACTATTGATTTAATTTTGATATCTGCATACAATTTAGACATTAAAATAATATTTTAGAAAAACAATATTATAATAAGGTCACATTGGTAAAATGATATATGAATGTTTTAAAATATTGAAAGATAATTTACAAAAATATCAAAAGTGACACATGGTATATGATGAACTTTTGGGAGCGTCCCTTTTTAGTAATTTCTTGTTCTGGGCTAAATGTTTATGTTCAATCTTTAACTCCCAGTGTTATCATATTTGGAGTTAAGGTCTTTGGGAGGTAATCAGGTTTAGACGAGTTCATGAGGCTAGGGTTCCCATAACGGAATTAGTATCCTTGTAAGAAAAGAGACTAAAGTTCATTCTTTCCACATCACATGAGAACACAGGGAAAGGCAGGTGTCTGCAAACCAGGAATCAAATCTGCCAGTACCTTAATCTTGCATTTCCCAGTCTCCAGAACTGCGAGAAATAACTGTCTGTTGTTTAAGCCACCCAGTCTATGGTGTTTTGTTATAGCAACCCAAGCTGACTCAGACACTTGTAGGTTAAGTATATTTCTGGAACCTGTATTTTTAGAGTTGGGTTTGGAACAGTGTTTGAATGCCATGAGCAAAGTCCTCTTTAAACCATTAAAAAATATCATTAAATTGAAAAAAGAATCAATAAGAGCATATTAATGCTAATCTTTATAACTGTATTTTAATCTCATATTTCCAATATTTTTAGTAAACACTTCCTAATGTATAGCAAAGGTAAAAGAATTTTTCAGTGAATGATATACCCATTACTTAAATTATACCAATAACATTTTATTATACTTGCTTCATCACATATTTATCTATCTATCCCTCTAGTCGTACATTAATCTCTTTTTTGTTTCACCATAAATAGCAAACATTAGTACACTTCTCTTTAAATATTTTAGCATACATATCATTAACTAGAGCTTAATACTCTTTATAGTACTTTTGAGTATACAGTAAAATGTACGTATCTAAAATATACATTCATTGAATTTTGAAAGATGCATATATTTAGTCAAAATTTCTTTGGTTTTGTCTGAAAATGTCTATTATTTGCCTTCATTTCTTGAAGAATAGTTTTGTTGACACTGAATTTGGGATTCACAGGTTATGCTTGTTCTTTTTTCTTGCAATTCTTTAAAGATGTTAGTTAATTGTCTTCTGTCATTGTTTCTGAGATTATAGTGCTCATAGAATCATTGTTCCCCTATATGGAATGTATTTTTTTTTTCCTGGATGCTCTCAGGATTTTATCTTTATCCTTAGTTTTCAGTAGTTTCACTGTTCTCTGACTTGGGATTTGTTGAGATTTCCTAAACTGTAAATTTACAATTTATATCAAATTGGCAGGATTTTGGCTATTTTTGTAAAAATATTTGTGTCCCATTTGCTCCTTCCTCTCTCTTCTGGGCTTCCAATAATACATGTGTTACCCCTTTTGACATTGTGCCACAAATCCCTGAAATTCTATTTTATTTTTAAGTGTTGCTCACTGTACTTCAGATTAGATCATTCCATTGATATGTCCTCAAGTTCAGTGGTTCTTTCTTTTCTCATCTCTTTTTGCTGTTAAGCCCACCAGGTAAATTTTACATTTCAAGTCATTTAACTTTCAGTTCAATAACCTGTTTGATTCTTTTCATGGTTTATTTCCTTCCTGAAAGTTCCTATCTTTTCATTCATTATAAGCATATTTTCTTTTACATCACTGTGCATAACTATAATAGCTGTTTTAAAAATTGTTGTCCAATTCCAATAGCTGGATCATATTGGGTTTTTTCTTTGTTTATTACCATTTTTCTCCCAAATAGATCAGATTTATTTCTATTATGTTGAGTAATTTTGGTTTGTATCCTGGTTGTGAACATTAGCTTTATATGTGGCATATAAACTGCATTCTGTTACATTCCTCTGAAGAGTATTACTTTTTTTTTTTTAAAATATTGGGTTAGTAGGTAAATAACTTTGTTAAACTTAAACTCTAAACACGAGTCTCTTGGGCACGAGCCCAAATCTCAATTCAGTTATTCTGCCTTAAGTTATTTAGAATCTGACCCACATACAGAGTTTAAGAATCAGCAAAGATTTTAACATAATTTTTGGTTCCCTTCTCTGGCTTTCTCGTTGCCAGGATTCTTCCCTCACTTTCCAGTGGCTTTGGTTTCCTTAAATTCTGTTCTGATTCTTTAGGCCAGAAAGATTATTGGTTTTCTGCAGTCATTTGCATTGTCACATATAGCCAAATGTGGTCTGCCTTGAGGCTAAAAGCTATAAAAAACAAAGAAAATTCACACTTTGTCATTTTCTCCTTCCAAATGCTGACTTCTCTACATATAATCTGTTTAATTTTATTCAGGCTTCATTGACTCCAGGTAGTTGTTTTTCATTTATTTTGCCCAGAGTTTATAGTGGTCATCTGTGGAAGCATTAGTCTAGTAAGTGCTTAATTAGACATTGCTGAAATGAACGACCACTGTGGGAAATTTTTATTTTCTTTTTAATACTTTCCTATATTGTCCATATTGAACAAGAGTTACTTTAATGATAAGATTATTATATTAGCATAGTATCACAAATTAAGAATTTTCATACAAAACATGTGACAATTTATATGGAGAATAAAGGGAAGTAGAAATGCTTTGGAGAATGATAGCGAACATTTTAGGAAACTGAAGCAGAGCTGAAAATTACACAGCAAGAATTCAGACTATAAGACAGTAAAGTCTCTAAGCCAAAGGACCCCTCTGAGCAGTTATTGCATCCATTAGCAGCACCAAGAGGAAGCCAAACCAATGCTTACCTAGGCACAATTTTCATCAGTAGGTATTCTTATTAGTACTTAACCTTCCCTTCCCAGTGCAAGTCCCTCTCCTCCCAGAGTATCCATAGTCAGTAATACACTTACTGAATTTGATTTCCAATTTCCTCTGAAGCATAAATCTTCCCTCAATTGATGAGTATCTGAGCAGACAGGTGTAGACTTTCTATTTCCATGAGAACCACAAGTTTATACATTCAAAATTGCGATTAGTAATGGAATGATCTATTAGAAACCAACTGTGTGATCTTGGATGAGTCATTTCCCCCTTCTGGATCTTGCTTCTTCATCTGAAAAATAGGGAAACTGACAAAACTTCATTTTTTTAAACCTCTGGATTTCTACAGAACTGCACAGAAATTCTACAGAACATGAACAGGCTTTAAATATATTTTTAAATTCTTTCCTTTAAAACCTGCTATATCATACTTGGGGTATCATGTACTATAAAAAAAAATCCACTAGAGGGGAGTAAAACATTAGATGAGAGTTTACTAGAGCTCAGCTTGGGTATCCTGCCTATGTTATATTTGCAACTGTTGCCTAACATCTATTCTTTCCAATCAATCCCACTTAATAGCTTTAAAATACAAGGATGTGAGGGAATCACCATTCCTATGAGGAAATCCTCTGCTCTATGGGATAAAGTCCAAGCCTGGGGCTGGGGAGTCTTTGTACTCTTTAAGGTTACTCACTAATGGAACAAAAGCAGCCCATTCCATTTCTAGTTTTCATTTACAACTGAGTTATCGTGACCAAAAGGATTCCCTAATCCTTAATTCGAAGAGATGCTTCATCCTGACAACTAATTTTCACTTGAAGGCCAGCACAACCCCTGTGTTCCCATTCCTTGGGTAGTTCAATATTTAAAGAGACCTCAGAATCTTGTCTGTGTTCCAAGTTCTTTGCACCCTGAAGGCTGAAGTTTCCTTCGGCGGGGGTATAAGATGATTAGAGACCCCTGCCCCATTGGTTTAGTACTTTTACTTTGAAGAAATATAATTTAACTAGTTCATGTTCTTCTCTTTCAGAATAAAGTGTTTTTTTTAATATTTTATTTATTTGACATAAAATTTATTTATTAAAATAAAAATATTTTAATATTTTATTTATTTGATTTATTTATTTATTTAATATTTTATTAATATTTTGATTTATTTGAAAAATATTTTATTATTTGAGAGAAACCACAACTAGGCAGGCAGAGAGAGAGGAGGAAGCAGGCTCCCCGCGGAGCAGAGAGCCCCATGCGGGGCTCGATCCCAGGACTCTGGGATCATGACCTGAGCCGAAGGCAGAGGCTTTAACCCACTGAGCCACCCAGGCGCCCCCGGAATAAAGTTTTTAAAAAGAGATCTGGCCTCTGGTTTCTCTTCTCAGGGAAACAGTTTTGGGGGTGGGGGGGAGGAGAGACAGAGGCTAGAGAAAGGTGATGCCCTGGTGGGGCTCACTGGAGAATTAGCTCCAAGGGCCAGGCAGTAGAAGAACCCAGTCACACACCTTTTCTTTGAGTTCTGGATCTTGAGGGTTTCATAATTTTTTAGTTTCCTCGTAGTTGCAGAATGACATGGTAGGAAGAGCATTAGTTGTGGAGTCAGTTCCAATTCAAGATCAATGAATTGACTTCTGTAGGATGTGGAACTATTTATGTAAACTTTCCTAAGTTACAATATATGAAACAGGACTCTGGTTACAGAAGACAGATATCTAGCTCAAATTAGATTAAGCATACAACATCATCAATTCTATCTTTTGATTCTGGAGCCCCGGTATGTCATTCTAATAGTGTACTGTTTCTTTCACTTGGCTAATGGAGGACATTTAAACTGACATCATCCCAGAAAGGCAGCATCTCTTTCTTTCAACTACTATATATAAATAAAATCCTAGTGAGAGAATCTGATTGCCCTAGCTTGAGTCATGACCGGAAAGAAAAGATTAAGGACCAGGACTGCCAGTTAAAACACAGGATGCCCTGCTAAATTTGTATTTCCAGTGAACAACAAACAGATGTTTAGGGTGAATCTCATGCAACATTTGGGACATACTTACACTAAACAAGTATTGTTTATCTGAAATTCAAATTTAAATTCTAATTGTGCCATACCTGGTCCTTCACCATGTATGGTTTGAGAAGCACTGGAATAGAGAAGACTTGAAGTGAGCATTCCCTTTAGTGAAGGGACTCAGGCAGCCCAGGGTAAACTAAGGGCTAGATTTAGGGAATTAAACTCCTGGATGTCACTGTTCTTTTCCCCGTATCCTGCAAATACTATCCATTGGTCACTCCAACTGGAAGCCAGGAGGGGTTTGGAAGGAAGCACTGTTGATACAGTCCAAACCAGCCAAAACCTGTCAGAGTCCAGAGGTTGAACAGGTGGACAAGGATGAGGGGAGAGTCTGAATCAGCAAACCAAAGATATCCAGTATAAGGAGACTTGAATTATTTCTGTAACATCTCTTCTTTGGCTTATTTTCCAAATCTGGCATAGAAAAAGAAAATATATATTTTTAGCAGAAGTCTATTCCCCTTCGATAAATGGTCCTTGAACTATGTTGAAGGGTTGAGGAGCTCTCTGAGGCAGGGTAAAGGGCATATGGGAATGTCCTATTTCTGTTTGTGCCATTTTAAGGACCCTACAAAAGCAACAGTGGAGCAATAATTAGCTGTGAGTTCTTCCAGGATGAATCTGGCCTGGCAAGAGCAGGGGCATTTGCCCACCAACTGCCCAGTTTATTAACTCTCTGTGATGACCTTGTAGTATTTCAACTTGTTTGGGTTAAACTGTGTTAGCCAGAATTGTCTCTCTAGTATGTTTCTGGATAATGTGGCTATAAGACATATTTTCTTATAAGAACTGGAGCATGAAAAGAAAATGGCAGCCATTTCATTGTATTCACATGTCCCTTTCCAGTTATTCTATCAAACACTAATCTATGTGCTGCTATGACTTTTGCAAATATAAGTGAAGTCCTTAATGAGAATATGTAATTAGGGAGACTATCCTGGGTGGGCTTGACTTAATGGGTTGGAAAACCTTACAAGAAACAGAGACCATGGGGTGCCTGGGTGGGTCTGTGGGTTAAGGCTCTGCCTTTGGATCAGGTCATGATCTCAGGGTCCTGGGATTGAGCCTCCCATTGGGCTCTCTGCTCAGCGGAAAGCCTGCTTCCCCCTGCCTCTCTGCCTACTTGTGATCTCGCTCTCTGTCAAATAAATAAAATCTTTAAAAAAAAGAAAGAAAGAAAAAGAAAAGAAAAACAGAGACCTTGCCTGTGGGCAATAACTTTGTGTCCATGGGGTTCTAGCCCCATCACTATTCTTCTCTTCTTGACTGGGTTTGGAGCTTCATTCTAATTCTAAAGACTTAGGACTTGCTTATCCAGCTATAATTGCATAAGCAAATTCTTTGTAATAAATCTCTTTATATCTATCTACCAATCTACCTACACCTCCTACTGATTCTGCCTCTCTGATTGAACCCTGACTGATAACACTAGTTCTTGCAGCTGAGCAGGTAGTGAAGGCAGGGAAGGCAGTCTTGATTCCAGCTCCTGGGCTATTTCCTCCACACCATCACTAGCTCAGTGTCATCCTCTCCAGACCCAGCCTGTTACAACCCTTTCTGTTCTTCATCAATACACCGATTACTCCTCCATTCCAACCAAAGAAGGAAGAACTCAAAGATAAGGAAGGGTAGTTAGTAATCAGGAAACCCAGAAAGTATAAATGATGGAGGTGGAAAGAGTGGATGAAAAGAACTGGGAGTGATTTACAGAAAGAAGAGGAAGAAAAGGGTTGGAGAGGCAGGATGGGTAGCCTGGGAAGATGGCACAGAGGGGAAGATCTGGAGGAAGGGACTGAGTCAGACAGTGAGAAGAAGGTAGCAGGGAACACCTGTGTTCAGCTTTGTCCCTTTTTGTCAGGTTGCCTCCATCATCTCCTTGGGATAAGGAAGGCTGTCCCCACTAGGTTACCTCACACTTCAGTTATAAATTATCTGTGAAAGACCACACCATACTTATAAGTGACTGACCATTTTTTAATCCAGTTTTCACTATTTTGACTATTTTAAAAAATGCCAATTTGCTGCTCATACACTCATTTTACATTTTTTTGCCCCCCCATTTTAAATTTTTTAATGTAAAATTAAGGCACAGAATAGTAGGTAAAATATGCTAACACTTACATAAAATAAGGGCTATATATACTTCTATACCAGATTCAGAGTAATGGTTCTGCTTCAAGGTGAGAGAACTAGGATCTGGGGATCAGAGCAGGGAAGGAGGCTTTTCACAATACATATTCTTATACTGTTTAGCTTACGATTTGTATACACTAACACCTTAAAAATATAAGCTTACTTGGGGCACCCCGGTGGCTCAGTGGGTTAAAGCCTCTGCCTTCAGCTCAGGTCATGATCCCAGGGTCCTGGGATTGAGCCCCACATCAGGCTTTCTGCTCAGCGGGGAGACTGCTTCCCTTCCTCTCTCTCTGCCTGCCTCTCTGCCTACTTGTGCTCTCTGTGAAATAAAGTCTAAAAAAAAATAAGCTCACTTATGAATTTTCACCATAGATACTGATCATTCTATCTGCTACACCTGCAACATGTCTTCAGATGTTAAGTAGAATGCATAGAGTAGGCAGCCACTGTTATCCTTATTTCTTTCCTGAGCCTCTCCAATGCTTAACCTATTGGGACAGAGATATGATACTCTCCATAGAGGTATTTCCACTTAGGATTCTATCCCTCCTCAGCAAAAACATGATTTGTGCCAGTTAATCTGACAGACCGTGGTGATTATGCTCACCATTGGCACAACCATCCATCCCATGTGCCTTATGAGAAAAGGAGAAACTCCAATAACATATGGAGCCCCAATAACATAAGGAGTCAAGTTTTCTGGACAAATTGAAGTGAGCACTCCAGAACAAAGGGAGTACATTTTTATACCTATTTATCTTTTTTTAAAGATTTTATTTATTTGACAGACAGATCACAAGTAGGCAGAGAGGCAGGCAGAGAGAGAGAGGAGGAAGCAGGCTCCCCGCGGAGCAGAGAGCCCAACGTGGGGCTTGATCCCAGGACCTTGGGATCATGACCTGAGCTGAAGGCAGAGGCTTTAACCCACTGAGCCCCCCAGGCGCCCCATCCCCATTTAAATGGAAAGCAGGCATCTCTGTTTAGGACCTGCATCTTAAGAAAACAAAGCTGCACCCACCACCGCAGAGGAGACAGTACATGAGATAAATACTGTGGAGGAGCTCTCCGGTCTTTCTCCAATAGAAACTCACATCGTGGGTTTGGAGCTTCAACAATTATCCATGGTCTCTAGGATCATGGCAGCAAAGGGAAATGAGAGTACATCAAATTATTTTGCATTTTAAAAAGCACACAGAGAAGCTTTGTGTGATTACAAAGTAACATATCCGAATGAGAGAGATTTGCCAGCTGGAACTATTGAGGAAAGAGCTCTTGGTGGTAAAACAACTATGTGTCTTGAGAAAACAACTAGTACGTGTTGCAGGCTCAGTGGAATTTGCTTAATAAGTTGCACATTTGTCATTGTAAGTCAGTTCTTTGGGTGCCAGGAGACATAACTTCTTTACATAATCAAATATTTGTCCTGAAACTGTGCACTGAAGAACATCAATCACTCTACCATATCCAAAAGCGTTTCTCTGGCCAGCTGAGTATTCTGAATTGAACCTCCATCACCGGGAACATCTTGAAAGCTAAATCTGGCATTGAATTTTGGCCCCTCTGCCACCTATCTTTGCACTTTTTCTGGGAGAATACCAACCCGGCCACTCTAGAAAGGCTGATGGGAACGGGGAGGAGAGCAGCTGTTCCTTCACGATCTTAAGAAGAGGTGGGAAGTCAGAGGATTCAAAATTTTTCTACTTGCAAGTTTCCGTCTGACCACAGATTTTATCAGCTACATCAACATGTTAATTATTCTGAGGGACTTACAGACAAAACATCTTCATTGTTTGAGTTCTATTTTGTTTTAATCTTATGGTGCCTGATGAGGTACAGCAGAAAAATGTTCTCCTTTAGTCCAGAAGGCTGATCTACAGCCCGCATAGCTTCAATTAAAGAGCAAACAGGGGCTGGCTCCTATGTTCTTAAAGGGTCTTCTGACTGCTTATACATCTCCCTGCTAGTGAATATCCAGCTGGAATGATAAGCACCAAAGAAATCTTGGACAAGTTTTAAGAGCAGAAATTCAAAGAAGACATTTATGATCTAACACTCCCAGCACATCTCCTTCCCCTTCAACACTAAGCATATAACCAGCTTCATACAGCAAAAGTGCAGCTCTTTCTGCCCATAGGTCCTGTCCCCATGCTACTTAAACTTACTAAGTTTATGTAATGTCTCAAAATCTTTTCTAGACCACTGCATTGAACAACCCCACAACACTGCCCATATCCACATGTGTTTGGCTTTAAAATCTTTGAAGACTTGTTTTAAGAACAATAAAGTTTTCGTTTCTTCTAAGGAGGACTCTTTTGGTTTACCTTATGTACTCTGATTTGGGACATGTTCAGCATTTCTTCTGGTATCCAGTTTTACTTCTGAGTGGGCAAACAGATGTAGATAGTTTGATTTGCTCCAAGGGAAAGACCTTTGAAAATAAACTTCATAGAATATTTATTCAGGAGGAGGTGACCTAAAGGAGTTAATTTGCTTTTAATAGGTAAGACATCTAGAAAGTAGCTCTCACCTCTGATCTAGAGGTTATAACGCTCATCATTGCACATCAGTTCTATCCAATGTAACAGATACTATTTAGAAGGAACATTTTCCAGAAGCCCTCCAGCCCTTCCCTTATATCCCATTGTCCAGAACAGAGTCATATGCCCACCCTAAACCAATCACTAGCAATAGGAGTTGGGACCACTGTGCTTAGGTCATACTAAACACGAATTAGCTCTTGAGTTGGAACAGAGTCACCAGGGGAAGGAACAGACACCCTCTCCTTGCTCTGACAAAAAGGAAGAAGTAGATGATAACGCTGTGTACACAAGCAACAGCCACATACCCATTTTTCAGAGGCGGAATTCCAAGTCTGACTGGAATCACTACCTCAGTATTCTAAACTGAGAAAAGTATGGTTTGTACTAACTGGATTTGAGCTATGCAGTACAGACCTAATCTGATTTTAAGAAGGCGTTTCTTTGGGACAGTGTAGCAACTCCTGTTTTTAGTAAGAAGGCCTCCCATCAATGATACAGTAGTATCTACATATAGTTTGGGGGAAAGAAGCAGCATCAGTGTTAGAGATAAATGAATGGTTTGAGTTTATGGACAATGCCTGGTGAACATCTGGGCTCAGAGTCCCCTTGCAGTAACCCCATGGCCACTCTGGATACTTTATCAGCTGCATGAGAATTCTTGCGTCAGTCCCTTCACCTTTCTCTTCTGTAAAATGAGGATTTTTAAAAATCCACTTTGGAAGGATGGGATCAAAGTATATGTATGGAGCTTAATATGACAATTGGCCCATTATACATAACCCCAAAACCATATGCTATTAGTTGTGTTTTATACATAGCCCAAACCTTAAGAAATCTAACAGGCAAGAATTTTGAAAAACTTTTAACCAATTACAACAGAAATTTGAATTCTTGGGAAGATCAGAAACCATAATTATGTGAATGCTTGAACATCTAAGAATCAAAGTAACTATTTAATGAACAAAGTCTTGGAGACTTTGCAAGGCAGATTGTGAAACTGCACCACATTTTAAAAAAATCTACAGAAAAACTAACTGGTAGTCATGAAACCATTAACACTTATAGGGCCATATAATGCATGAATTGGGTTCACCCAATGTTTAACAAGTGAACTGTTTCTGGGATTCAGATGGTTGGGGAAATACAGAAAGCAGAATTTTGTCTAGTACATTATGTATACAACATGATTAATAAAATTGTGAAATCAAATTTGTGAGGAAGCAAATCTTTCAGACAAGGACTATGCCTGAACCAAAACAAAACAATTTTAAAAACCACATTTTTTTGGTTTTATTCAATTTACTCATCAGACAACATTTTTAATACAAAATTTAATTTGATCTCAAAGTTTCCATATTATTGCTGAACATTAAGGAAGAAACCATTCCAGTTATATTATTTTTAAAAATAAAGTTTCTCCTTAAAGACAGTTACCAGTTTGATTTCTAATTAATTTGCTGTCTGGTCCTTAAGGAAAAATGTTATAATAATATCAAGAAGTTTGAATGGTCTATTTACTGCTAAGAAATTTCTAAATGTCTTTTAATCTTTCTTTTTAGATGAACCATAACTAGTTGAATTTTAAAATTACAGAAGACAGTTCTATTGTACTATAGGTTTTTCTGGTGTGTTGGTTAATTCCTAGTTTCAAAATAGCCTCCACATAATGTCCTATTCCATAAAACTTCCCTAAAGAGTAAATCCTGACACGACAAGGATGCCCACTCTCACCACTCTTGTTCAACATAGTATTAGAAGTCCTAGCAACGGCAATCAGACAACAAGAAGAAATAAAACGTATCTAAATTGGCAGTGACGAAGTCAAACTCTCTCTCTTTGCAGACGACATGATTCTTTATATGGAAAACCCCAAAGACTCCACCCCCAAACTTCTAGAACTCATACAGCAATTCAGGAACGTGGCAGGATACAAAGTCAATGTACAGAAATCAGTGGCTTTCCTATACACTAACAATGAAAATACAGAAAGGGAAGTTAGAGAATCGATTCCATTTACTATAGCACCAAGAACCATAAGATACCTGGGAATAAACCTAACCAAAGAGTTAAAGGATCTGTATTCGAGGAACTAAAGAACACTCATGAAAGAAATTGAAGAAGACACAAAAAGATGGAAGACCGTTCCATGCTCTTGGATTGGAAGAATAAACGTTGTTAAAATGTCTATACTGCCCAGAGCAATCTATACTTTTAATGCCATTCCGATCAAAATTCCACCAGTATTTTTCAAAGAGCTGGAGCAAATAATCCTAAAATTTGTATAGAATCAGAAGAGAGCCCAAATTGCTAAGGAAATGTTGAAAAACAAAACCAAAACTGGCGGCATCACGTTACCTGATTTCAAGTTTACTACAAGGCTGTGATAACCAGGACAGCATGGTACTGGCATAAAAACAGACACATTGACCAGTGGAACAGAGTAGACAGTCCAGATATGGACCCTCAACTCTATGGTCAAATAATCTCGACAAAACAGGAAAAAATATACAGTGGAAAAAAGACAGTCTCTTCAATAAATGGTGCTGGGAAAACTGGACAGCGATATGTAGAAGAATGAAACTCGACCATTCTCTTACACCGTACACAAAGATAAACTCGAAATGGATAAAAGACCTCAGCGTGAGACAGGAATCCATCAGAATCCTAGAGGAGAACATAGGCAGTAACCTCTTCGATATCAGCCACAGCAACTTCTTTCAAGATATGTCTCCAAAGGCAACGGAAATTAAAGCGAAAATGAACTTTTGGGACTTCATCAAGATCAAAAGCTTCTGCACAGCAAAGGAAATAGTCAACAAAACAAAATGGCAACCCATGGAATGGGAGAAGATATTTGCAAATGACAGTACAGACAAAAGGTTGATATCCAGGATCTATAAAGAACTCCTCAAACTCAACACACACAAAACAGATCATCATATCAAAAAATGGACAGAAGATATGAACAGACACTTCTCCAATGAAGACATACAAATGGCTATCAGACACATGAAAAAATGTTCATCATCACTAGCCATCAGGGAGATTCAAATGAAAACCACATTGAGATATCACCTTACACCAGTTAGAATGGCCAAAATTAGCAAGACAGAAAACAATGTGTGTTGGAGAGGATGTGGAGAATGGGGAACCCTCTTACACTGTTGGTGGGAATGCAAGTTGGTGCAGTCACTTTGGAGAACAGTGTGGAGATTCCTCAAGAAATTAAAAAGAGCTTCCCTATGACCCTGCAATTGCACTACTGGGTATTTACCCCAAAGATACAGATGTAGTGAAAAGAAGAGCTATCTGTACCCCAATGTTTATAGCAGCAATGGCCACGGTCGCCAAACTGTGGAAAGAACCAAGATGCCCTTCAGCAGATGAATGGATAAGGAAGATTAGGTCCATATACATGATGGAGTATTATGCCTCCATCAGAAAGGATGAATACCCAACTTTTGTAGAAACATGGACGGGACTGGAAGAGATTATGCTGAGCGAAATAAGTCAAGCAGAGAGAGTTAAGTATCATATGGTTTCACTTATTTGTGGAGCATAACAAATAACATGGAGGACCTGGGGAGATGGAGAGGAGAAGGGAGTTGAGGGAAATTGGAAGGGGAGATAAACCATGAGAGACTATGGACTCTGAAAAACAACCTGAGGGTTTTGAAGGGGCGGGGGTGGGAGGTTGGGGAACCAGGTGGTGGGTAATAGGGAGGGCACATATTGCATGGAGCACTGGGTGTGGTGCAAAAACAATGAATACTGTTACACTGAAAAGAAATTAAAAAAAAAAAAAAAAAGGAGTAGGGGCACCTGGGTGGCTCAGTGGGTTAAGCCGCTGCCTTTGGCTCAGGTCATGATCTCAGGGTCCTGGGATTGAGCCCCGCATCGAGTTCTCTGATCGGCAGGAAGCCTGCTTCCTCCTCTCTCTCTCTGCCTGCCTCTCTGCCTACTTGTGATCTCTCTCTGTGTGTCAAATAAATAAATAAAAATCTTTTTAAAAAAATCTTAAAAAGAAAAGGAGTAAACCCTGTTTTTTTTTTTTTGTTTGTTTTTTTCTATATCCTACCAAGAAAGCAAGTTAAACTGATTTCACATGTGGAGAAACCTGCTGAACTCATTTTCCTTCTTGGGAGCATAGGGGAGAAGTGGAAGGAGATGGAAAAGGAAAGAACTCTCCTTTAAAATAAATTCCAGCTCACCTATAAGCCAAGTCAAATAAAGACAGTATAGGGATTAGGACCATGGGCTCTTAAGTTAAAAAAAAAAAAAAAAAGTTTTAAAAAACCCCCCAAAAACAAAAACCCTAGATGAAATCAATTCCTTAGTTGTTGCGAATGGAAGACGTTAACAATAGGGCAATCTGGGTGAGAGGTATATGACAACTCTCTGTACTATATTTGCAACTTTTTTGTAAATCTAAAACTATTTTAAGTGAAGTTTATTGGGGAAAAAAAAAAAAAAAAGACCTGGGTGTGACTTCCTGCTTACACATGTTAGCTGTGTTAGCCTTGAGCAAATTATTTAACCCCTCTAAGCCTCAATTTCATTGATCCAAAAAGTGCCCATACGGAGCCTACTTCAAAAGACTGCATGAGGATTAAATGAGCTAACGAAGTGCTTGCCACAACACTCAGCCTGAAGTTAACATGTGTGTAGTTATAATCACTAATGTGTGCCCACTAAAGGCCTGCACACTGCAGTATTCAGTGGAAGGCAAAGTCACTTAAAATCATCCTGTCCTAGTTTCTTCCTAATTCCTCAATACCTATGGATGGAACAATCATCTTTACAATCACCCAGATTCTAAAAATCCCTTTTGGTACTTCTCTTTCACAATCAGGCAGCAAGTCCCATTAAACCTACTGCTGTACCACTCTCACCTCTTCATTCCGGCCACTTGCACTTGGGCTCTGGCCTGGCTCCCATCTAAACTGTGCCAGGACATCATCCTCCTGGCTTCCTGTCTATTTCCTCTGCTCCTCCAAGGCCTCCTGTGGCACGGTCTCACTAACCTCTGCACATCATGCTACCTGACCTCCAATAACTCTCCATTGTCTATGAACCAAACTTCTCATTCTTTGCTTTGCATTCAAAGTCACCCATGATGTAGTTTCACTGTATCTTTCCAGCTGTATTTCCCACTACTCCCCTTCATATACTCTTAGATCTAGTTTGCCTGAATCATTAACTAGTTGTGAGACATGCCTAAATCTTAATAACAGCAGACATTTAGGCCCAGAGATGCTAAGAAAATAGCCAAAGGCCACAGAGTTAACAGCAAAGCAGATTTTTGGTCACTGATGGCATTTTTAGTCAATACTTGGGGAGTATCCAACATCTGCCAACATATAGCAGTGGTGGAAAAAAGAAAAAAATCAAAAGACATTAAAAAACAAGATATTTCTTAGGACTTGAAAAGTAAGGTACTACCTGTTCTGGATCCAAAAGCAGTACAGGTGGCCAGGAGTTCTTCAGAATATCAAGGATAAAAAGTGTCTTACCTAAAGGGGATAAAGGAAAAACTAGCTGTTTAAACTAGTAACCCAGGTAGAGCTTTCTTACCCTGGGGTGACTGAGAACAAAAATCACTGCCTGAGGCCATAGCTTATATAA
Source organism: Meles meles (assembly GCF_922984935.1). Classification (NCBI taxonomy): domain Eukaryota; kingdom Metazoa; phylum Chordata; class Mammalia; order Carnivora; family Mustelidae; genus Meles; species Meles meles. Next base: position 71,694,457 of record NC_060071.1, read on the forward strand.
AAACTATATACCTAAAGAGCCAGGAGGATCCAGACACAGTCTTGCAGCCAGGACCAGGGCCAACTTGCCTGCTGGCTCAGTGACCAGATTTAAGATATCCCTAAAGGATCAGAAACCACCTATATAAGTCCTGCTCTGGAACTGGGTACTCAAGGGTCTAGGCAGAGGCAACCACAAAAATCTAGATGGGTGGATGGAGAGAATTCAGAAGGAAAAAAAAAAAAAGTCCTCTTTACCATTGCCCTGCAAGTTAAAATTCCATACACAGGGCAAAACAAATTCTATGAAATGCAAAAAAGTAACAATTTGGGTAAGACCACTCCCAAGTAACATCAATAATTACTCTAGAAGTAAAGTATTTTTAGGTCTCTAAATATATAAACAGAATCTATTTTTTTTAATTACTAAACAAAACAAGCAGAAATGATACCAAAAATACAGGTATAAACTCATCAACTAGAAATCCTGAAAGTGAAATTTTCAAAACTCCGTAAATGGACTAAACAAAGAATTAGCAAATTGGAAGCTCGCACTGAAGAAGTCTACAAAGCAGCACAGCTAGAAATATACAAAAGAACAACTAAAAGGTAAGAGGGTGCCGTCATATTTGATAAGAGTTCCTGAAGTAGAGAATGTAAGAAATGGTGAAGCTGTGTTCAATTCCTTCACATCATTACCCGAATGTTAGCATCTCAGGGCGACTACCCCCACTATCCCATTTAAACTTGTGACCACCTCTCTCCTATCACTCCGTCCCCTTACTTGACCTTACTTTTCTCCATAGCACTTAACCAGTTTCTAATATACTACGTAAGTTATGAGTATTTATTGCCCCCCTGACTAGAATGTGAGAGCTAAGAGGATAGAAACTCATCTGTTTTGATAAGTGCTGTATCCCCCAGAACAGCAAAAAGCAATTGTTACACACCATAAATCTGTAGTGAATGAAAATTAATGACTGAGTGTTTTTCATAATGGAAAAAAAGCAGTGGGTCCTCAGTTTGAAGGTGGACAGCAAAAATCTAAAAAAAAAAAGTTATAACACATTATTGTGATAATTAGAGCAATTTGAATATAGACTATGTATATGTTTATCAATATGCAATTTCTTAAATATGACAATTGTATTTATGTAGGAAAAGGTGTTTGTTTTTAAGAGATGCATGTTGGAGTATTTGAGGAAGTGCCATGGTGTGTGCAACTAAATTTCATGGTTAAGAGTAAAAACATATATAACCTATATGCATGTGTGTGTTTCCAAATAAATATAGAGGAAATGTAGAAATTTAACAATTGGTAAATCTAAATGAAGAGTATGCAGATGTTTATTTTCTGTAGATTATGAAGTTTTTCTAGATAAAAAATTTTCAAGATAAAGGAAAAATTAGTACATGGAAAAGAATTTCAGAGAATAGATAAAAATAAGAAAACTTCTGCAGTAAAAGAGGTCAGCAGTTCCTCTCCTCCCCACAAAACAACTATAACTCTAGAGAAAAAAAAAAAAAAAAAAAAACAAAAACCTGTCAAAACCCACCTTTTCAGGGCTCTGGAAATAAACCAAAGGGAAACAACTTGGAAAAGGGACTCTGAGGCATTGTTACCTGGGGCTACTCCCATTCTTTCCAGCTTGATGAGTTAGGTAGTGCTAACAGGGCATGGATGGTAGTGAAAATTAATAGCTTTTCTTCCAGAGTGGGCTGACTTAATCTGGAGTGGAAGGCAAGGAGCCCACACCCAGAGGTTAGGGTGTTAGAGGGACAAAAATAAGAAGGTATATAGTTCTGCTTGCCTGAGACTGTGGTCCCATTTGAGACCAGAATCCAGCAGACTAATGAAAAAATTGGCAAGAAGACTGCAAATGCAGGGCTAAATATGCTCTCTATGCATCTGTCCCTGAGTGGGAGGCTGCATGAATATACAAGGAAGACATAAAGGGCCAAGCTCTCCAGATAGCGTTTGGCTGACACAGAGGATGTACACATGTGCACAGAACACCTGGAAAGGCTCAAGAGGATTTAAAAGTGGAGGAAGACAAAAAAGCATTGTCTGAACTTGGAACGAATGACTCCACACACCTATGATGTATCAGCAAAGGGTGGAAGAGCTACTGACTGAAGGTTTTTGAATGCACTCTCTGACCAATCATTGGATTGGTATATATTTTTATACATTGGTATATATTTGTATATATACAAAACTATATATACACGCAGCAGCATCCTCTAAAAGCCAGGCTTAAAAAATAAAAACATAAACTAAAATAACTGAGAAGAGAAATCAGCAGACACACTGCAGGAGAGAGATTTTTCAGATTAAGTCCAGGCAAATTACAGAGCAAACAAATTAACAACAATAACAGCAGAAGCAGCAACAACCCTCAGGGGAACAAATGAAAAATTCAGAGCTGCTATAGTATCTTACATAATATCTCAGTTTCCAACAAATTTACAAAGCATATAAAGAAATAGTAAAGTGTGACTTATGCTGAAGAAAAAAACTATCAAGAGAAACTGTGCTCAGATATTGAATAAACAAAAACCACAACTCACAGAATACTGCACAATACTACATATATGAGATATCTAAAACAGCCAAACTCCTATAAACAGAGTAGAATGGTAATTGACAGGAGGAAAAAGTGGAGAGTTGCTTTTCAAGGCGTATAAAATTTTAGTTATGCAAGATGATTAAGTTGTAGAGATCTGCTGTACACACTGTACCTATAGCTATCAATACTGTATTGTGCAGTTAAAAAACTATTAACAAAATAGATCTCATGTTAGTGTTCATACTACAATAAAAAAAGGGGGACTATAAAGTAGCCATTATAAATTTGTTTAAAAACTTAAAGGAAACAATGATTAAAGAATTAAAAAGAAATCGGACAATGAATCAACAGGGAATCTAAAAAAAAAAAGTAATTATTAAAAAGAATCCATGAAAATTCTAGAGTCAAAAACAGTATCTGAAAATTCCTAGGCAGGCTCGATAACAGAATTTAGAAGGCAGAAGAATCACCAAACTTGTAGATGAATAAAAATTATCCAATTTAAAACATAAGATAATAAAAATTAAAGAAATATGTACAGGGCTTCAAAGAATGGCTCAGCAGCAAATGTATCAATATACACATGAGCCCCAGAAAGGGGCAGAAGAAATAATGGAAAGAATAATGGTCAAAAAACCTCCTAATTTGATAAAAATATTAATCTACAAATCCCTGAATCACGTAAGATCCCAAGTAGGATAAACACAAACAAATGCACACCTAGACACACTATGCTCAAACTGCTGAGAAATTTTCTCTGCCAAAGAGAAAGCAGTAGGAGAAAAACAACTCATCACAAACAAGAAAACAATACGATTAACAGCTAATTTTTCATCAAAAACAATGGTGACAATAACGCAGTGGAAAGATATATTCAAAGTGCTGGGGTGGAGGGGTAACAATCAAAAATTCTAAATCCATCAAACTCTATCCCTCAAAAATTAATTGGACATATATTCCAAATAAAGACAGAGAATTTGTTGTTGGCAAACTTACCTTATGTGGAATGCTAAAAACAAAACAAAACAAAAGGCCTTTAGATGAAATAAATAAAAATAGACGCAGTAACTTGAATCCATGGGAAAAAGAAAAGCAGCAGCAACAGTAAACATTTTTTTAAAAGATTTTATTTATTTATTTGACAGAGATCACAAGTAGGCAGAGAGGCAGGCAGAGAGAGAGGCGGAAGCAGGCTCCCTGCCAAGCAGAGAGCCCGATGTGGGGCTCGATCCCAGGACCCTGGGATCATGACCTGAGCCGAAGGCAGAGGCTTTATCCCGCTGAGCCACCCAGGTGCCCCACAACGGTAAACATTTTTAAATGTATATACATTCCCTCATATGTCATTGTTTAAAGTAATAATAACAGTATTGTGTATGCATGTATATATGTAGATATATTTATAATAAAACACAAATGTAATATATATGATAATTAATAGAACAAAGGAAGGGGAAGGAAATAAAGGTATGCTGGAACAAAGTTGCTATATTGTACCAGAAGTTAGTAAATATTAATCTGAAGTAGTCTGCAATAAGTTATGCCTAATGACACCTAGAATGACTTAGAAAATGACTTAAAATAGTAAAAAGTTAAGATTAAAACTGTACCCCAGTAACCATGTTTAATACAAAATAAGGAGAAAAGGAATAACCCAATAATAAGAAGACATACTATATAGAGAAAGCAGGGGCGCCTGGGTGGCTCAGTTGGTTAAGTGTTTGCCTTCAGCTCAGGTCGTGGTCCCAGGGTCCTGGGATTAAGATCCATGTCAGGCTCTGTGCTTAGCAGTTCCTGGGATTGAGCACCCCATTGTGTTCACTCTCTCTCAAATAAATAAATAAAATCTTAAAAGAAAAATAAAGATATAGAGAAAGCAAATAGCAAAATGGCAGACAAAAATCCAACCATAATTTTATTAAATTTTATGGACTAAAAACTCCAATCCAAGAGCAAAGCTGTATTGTATAGGAAAACCAACAAAAAAACAAAAATCAAGATCCAACATGTTAGCAGAGGCCCACTTAAAAGACACAGATAAGCTAAAAGAAAGGATAGAAAAATATATGCCACATCAACTGTTATAATGAGAGAGTTGAAATGGCTGTATTAATATTAGACAAACTGGACTTTAAGACAAGAAATACCACTAGAGGCATAATAAGACACTTTATAACAATAAAAGTTCAATACTTCAGAAAGACATAACAAATATAAAGGTACATATGCCTAAAAACAGAGCTCCAAGATGTATTAAGTAAAAACTGACAGAATTGAAAGGAAAAAAGGAAAAATAGACAATTTAACAATTAGTTAGAAATTACAATGTTCTACTCTTAATAGCTAACAGAACAAACAAGCAAAAAATCAGTGAGAAGACTTGAGTAACACTGTCACCAAAGTGACCTGACATTTTTTAACACTCCATCAAATTAGAGAAGAATATGCATTCTTTTCACATGCAGGTGAAACATTCTCCAGCATAGACCATATGCTAGACCTAAAACAAGCCTCAACATGGAGGTTCCTTAGAAAGTTGAAAATGGAGCTACCCTATGACCCAGCTATTGCACTACTGTGTATTTACCCTAAAAATAAAATGTAGTGATCCGAAGGGACACGTGCACCTGAATGTTTATAGCAGCAATGTCCACAATAGCCAAACTATGGAAAGAACCTAGATGTCTATCAACAGATGAATGGATAAAGAAGATGTGGTATATATATACAATGGAATACTATGCAGCCATCAAAAGAAATGAAATCTTGCCATTTGCGACGACGTGGATGGAACTAGAGGGTATCATGCTTAGTGAAATAAGTCAATCAGAGAAAGACAGCTATCATATGATCTCCCTGATAAGATGAAGTGGAGATGCAACGTGCGGGGCTTGGGGGATAGGAAAAGAATAAATGAAACAAGATGGGATCGGGAGGGAGACAAACCATAAGACACTCTTAATCTCACAAAACAAACTGAGGGTTGCGGGGCAGGGAGAGGGTGATGGGGTTATGGACATTGGGGAGGGTATGTGCTATGGTGAGTGCTGTCAAGTGTGTTAAACCTGGCGATTCACAGACCTGTACCTCTGGGGCTAATAATACAACATATGCTTATAAAAAATTAAAAGAAAATAAAACAAGCCTCAAGAAATTTGAAAGGACTCCAATCAAAGTATATTCTCCAACAAATAAATTAAAAATAAACAAAGAAATTCAGAAAATACCCAGTACTTGGAAATGAAGTGACATATTCCTAAATAACCCATAGTTTCAAAAAAGAAATGAGAAATTAGACAATATTGGGATTAAATGAAAATAAAAATACAACATATCAAAATTTATGAGGTATAGCTTATTCAGTACTTAGAAGGAAATTTAGAAGTTTAAATGTCTATACTAGGAAAGAAAGGTTTCACATCAATAATCTAAGCTTCCACTTTAAGAGCAAACAAAGAAGAGCAAATTAAACCTAAAGCAAGCAGAAGGAAGGAAATAAACATCAGAGGGGAAAGAAATCAATGAAATAGGAAACAGAAAAACAATAAAGAAAAACAAGGAAATCAAAAGTTCTTTGGGAAAAATAATCAACAAAATTGGGAAGCCTTTAGCTAGGCTAAGAAAAAACAAGAGATGACAGAATACCAAACTAGGGATGAAAGAAGGGACATAAATAGCCACCCAAATTAAAAGGGCTACAAAAGAACCAATCTTACACAAATTCTTTCAGAAAATAGAGGCAAGGGAACTTTGCAACTCATCTGAGACCACTATTACCCTTTTACGAAAACAAAATAAAGATATCACAAGGAAAGCAGAGATCAATATCCCCTGTGAGCACTCACATGAAAATCCTTAATACAATATTAGCAAATAAACCCCAGCAACATATAAAAAAGAAAAAACACTCTAAGGTCGTAGGATTTACGTGACCATGACATCTATGAGGCTCCAACCTCCTCTCTGTGCTGATGTCACGCTTCATTCAGACTGATGCAAATTGCCAGTGGTACTTTGGCCGTGCAGTCCCTTCCGTATAAAGCTTCCTTGATGGTTGTGTGTAGAGTGGACAAAATAAAGTAACCTAATCCTGCTGAACTTATGGAAGATACCATAAAAGAAGCAGAAACCAAGATGATTTCCAATTTCAACTTTGATATTGAGGGTTGAGATACCTGACAAGGATTTAAAACAAAGATGAAAAAGTAGGTGGGCAAGGAGCTAGATTTTCAGTTCAATTATATTCAGAGCTTAAAGCTATCAATCACCAACCAGATCCAAGGGAAACATGGATGGTTAAGTAGTTTTCCTAGAATGAGAAATGACACCCTAACTGTTGGAAAAGGAACACTGTGTCACCGGGAATAGAAGTGAGACTTTGAGGAGATAGTGTGTTCCTTTCTCCAGCTCATGTCAACTCAAACTCTGAAATCCAGGACTAAATTTTAGGCTTAGCACATCAGGTCATCAGTTAAGGTGACAGTGCTGTTCACTTCTAGGTTCTTGCTTTTAAAGATGGTTATCAGCGGGAGGATGATGCACCCTGCTACCCATCCAACCACCAGCCAACATAGCCTGGTAAAAAATAACTCAATCAATCCACAAATACAGTTCATAACACAGTTGAGGGTAAGAGATACCAGGGAAAGCTATAAGAAATGTTTTCAAAAACCACTTGCACTCACCAAAAACTTTCAAACCCATGTCTAGGAATCTGAAAAAAAAATTCATCTAGAAACATTATTTAGGTGGACATTCATTTGTGCATGGTTTAGAATTTTGTTTCGACCCATAGCATTAATAAGTTAACCAATTCTGCACTATGCATGAGCATAAAAATCTAATAGTTTAAAATCTTTTGCTATATGTTTTACTATTTCAATTTTATAAAAAGTAGTTTCAGATGAAAGACTGTATGAAACCATAAAAGACAAAGCCTCTAGGTATCACATGAGATTTGAAATAAGGCAAATGTCAACTAAAAAAAATTCAGATTAATATTTTAAATAATGAAATGAGGACACAACTATGTATTTTATGGCAATCCTTGAAATACTTCTTTTCCATTAGTTGAGAGTAAGGATCAAAAATTTGAGTAGATACTCCCAGGAAAAGTACATCAAGTAAATCTACATCCTCATTAAACGTGACTAACGTCAAATACTGAATTTGGCTAATCATACATACAAACCATCAAGATTTATATTTTATTCTGGATGAATTTCCAACATATCAATATAACATTTCTGTATTATGAACTGCAAAAGAACTCATGACAATACAATGGGCAATATGCAAGTTTATTTAAATAATTTAACACTGCACAGAAAGCTAATTCAGAAGTATAAAAATAGATGGTTTAGGAACCAAATATAAAGCACCACACCGAATACACATACACCATCAGGCCTTTGGAAGATTAAGGCAACATTTAGTATCTCAAATAATTTTATGAGAACATTTTACTCATATGATAGATGTTATTAAAACATCTCAAAATAGAGTCCACAATTTTTTTCAGCATGAAGTCTTCCCTTCCAGTTTTCTTGTCAATATATTAATGATTTTTATTAAATACTGTACAACAATTAGTCTAGATTGACAAATGGGCTATCAAAGCCACTATCTTGCTGGCTAGATAGAGGAGCAATTAATTTTCTCGAGGGCTGCCGACACACAGATGATGGTACTGTACTGCTCAGTTTTTTGAAATCTGACTTTAATATATCAGCCTTATGATGAGGTGGGTGTCTAAGAGTCACACTGATCTCTGGCTGGGAACAAAGGATGTCTTCTGACAGGTCTGAAGTGTGACCACTCTGACATTTCATTGGTTGACAAATCATTTTATTTTTCTCTGTATCTGAAAGACAACTGGCTACTGAAAACTGTTTGAAATTAATAGCTTCAGCTGGTATATCCAAAGTTTCTTGTGGTCTACTGTGTAGAAATGACACTTCGTTGCAGGGTAAAGTGGCATTGTTGGACTGCCAGCCTATGGAGTCATCCAGGTCCCCTCCATCCTTCACTGGAGTTTCCCGAACAACCAAACTTTGACTTTTCTCAGATGCAGCATTTTCACTTTCCATTAGTGCATTGTACTTATACACCTTCAAACCAAGCCTTTCATTAGGACCTCGAAAGGTTATATGTGTGGCTCCAGATTCAGAAAGACTAGGGGTATACCTAGGTGAGGGTTTATTTCCAAAGGATCCAAGAAAGGGGTATACAGCAGAATGCCCTAGTGATTCAGAGCCAGTATCACTGAGGTCTTTCTTCTTGTGCAAACCAAAGCCTTTTTCACCTTCGCAAGGAACAAACTCAGGGGAAACATTTTTTGGCAACATGTCTGGGTGTTTATAATCGTTATCCCCAAATTGGAAGCCTGAGTGTGACCCTTTGGAACCCACGTGCTTCGTGTCCCCATGCTCCGCGTCCTCTAACCGTTTTCTTAAGTTACAAGCAGCCCTTCTCTTAGGGACTTGGTCACATATACTTCTGGGGATAGTTTGTATATTGTTTGATTTGCTTTCAGTGTGACATGGTGTATTCTGATTCATATCATTTCTTTTTGATTTTTCAACTCCAGTCAGCATCTCTGAAGTCAGAGGTAGTACTAAATACAAGGGAACACAAAATTCGGGGAAAACAAAATCAGGAGAAAATTAACATTGAAAGAGGAGGGAAAAAATTATGGTTTCACACATTTCCAAAGAAAGCTGATATTTTAATCATTCTCAAAGAAAATACATCAATGCTGGACATTTAAAAATATTACTTTACACATATACATTAAATAAAGTGAAGCAATTTTGTTATTGAAATCTGACATTGTTATACATCTGATCTGTTATTTTCTGCCACAGATATATATTGCATTTCAAGAGCCAACTGCAACATTTCCAATTCTGCTCTGATGAAGAAAATTTGCTAAAGAACCCCAACGCCCAAAGCCTACATAAGCACGTGTGTGCAAGCACACACACACAGTAAAAGCTAGAATGGAGTTTCTGATTTAAGATACCTAAGACATGAAATCTGTTCAGAAGCAAAGCAGCAACATAGCATAAAGTCAGAGAAATCAGACTTCAGAGTAGTGTACCTTGGTCCCTACATCATGAAAAGGGTTTGCTTTTATTAGGGACATTTGAAAAATTGCCCCATGTCTTATACACCCAAGGTTCACATCATCATTCCCAAATTTATACAAATAATCTTTGTGCCTTTTTGTTTTTTTTAAGATTTTATTTAGAGACACAGTGAGAGAGGGAACACAAGCAGGGGGAGTGGGAAAGGGAGAAGCAGGCTTCCCATCGAGCAAGGAGCCTGATGTGGGGCTCGATTTGGGGCTCGATCCCAGGATCTTGGAATCATGACCTGAGCCCAAGGCAAACGCTTGACGACTGAGCCAGCCAGGCGCGCCAATCTTTGTGCTTTTTAAAAGAATGTCTACCAATATCAGAATATCAGACTTGTGGATTCCTGAACAATCTCTGCTTCAAGGTTTCTTAGAAGTTCAAAATCCCATTTCCCCACAGATATGTTCAAAATCCCCCAGTGTGACTGGAAACTTATTTTTTAAAACATTTCCATCAGCTTTTGCTTTATATAGTCAAAGCTATTTTATTATGAACAGAAAGAACCCATTTATAGGTTCTTAGGAGTCTTTACTACTAGCAACTTCCCTTTAATTCTTTTCAAGTATAATTGGCTTAATATTGTATTTAACTTTATAATTTATCTAATATCAATACTGCATTGCTTAGTATATTTATTCTCAATTTTTCTCATAGAAATAACATGTCTGGATTTTTAAAAAAATGGAAATTATGTTCTTTTAATAAGTGAGTTTAACCTGTTTATGTTTAGTGTGATTGCTGATGTTTGACCCTACAATAATTTTCTATTGACTCATGCTTTCTAGTTGTACTTTTCCTCTTTTGTGATTGTTAGGTTGAAAATTTTTCCTTACAAAAATTTCCCCTACTAGTTTGAGAGTTATATATTCTATTTCTCTATTGGCTAGCCTTCAATCTTAATACACGTACTTAAACTTGTATTTTTCTAGCAATGCTAGAGTTATCAGTATCTATACCCTTTCCTTGAACATAGTAAGCCCTCTTAGGCATATTGTTAGTTTCCTCTACAATATGTTCTTACATCCTTTTGAGAATACTACACTTTGCTAACATTCTCAGATCCTTTTGTTTGCTCTATTACTTGTATCCACAGGTATAAGTTGTGTTTTTTGTTTTTTGGGTTTTTTGGTTTTTTTTTTAGCCTTGTCTTATTTTGAGTTTGGTGTCTTTTATCATGGTGCTGGCTTTCTATAGATATTTGGTGATTCTTGGTTGAATGTTTTGAGTTTGGTGTCTTTTATCATGGTGCTGGCTTTCTATAATAGATATTTGCTGATTCTTGGTTGAATGCTTATCTCATAGATATTCTGAGTATGGCATCACCTTATTTAAAGAAGTTGAGAGAGTAGTGAAAGGAACAAGCTGAAGGGTAGAAAAACCCAGTAGCTACTACTTTGGGCATGTAAGATCTAAGCTCTCCCTTGGTGTGACTAGCCATCTAGAACCTTGCCCTGTTCTGAGACTCTCGGTTCCTCTTGCTCTTACTCCAGCCCAATATTGGGAGTAGGGGAAGGGAAAAGAGAATGATTAATAAAGAGGGTGACCCTACCTGGTTACTGTTGCCCTAGAGCACAAGCTAATTATAATTATCTCACTAGTATCCCCTAGGCTTACTACTTTTCCTGCAACATACTGCCTTCATTTGTGGAACAGTTTTGATACTGCTCCTATGTGTAGCTGTTATCTTCTGGCAGTTTTGAACTGTTTCCATCTTCAGTCTTATACAATCTTTCTTTCAGGGATTTCTCATAGCTTCTGGCCTTTCAGTTGTAACTTTTTAAAATTATTTATATATTTTTAAAAATTGAAGTACACTTGCCATACAATATTGTATTAGTTTCAAGCATACATCATAGTGATTCAACAGTTCTAGACATATACACTGCTCACCACAATGAAGTAATTACCATATACCACCAAAGTTATTAAAATACTATTGACTATATTTCTCATGCTGTACTCTTCATCCCTGTGACTTGCCTATTTTATAACTGGAAATTTGTACCTTTTAATCTTCCTCACCAGTTTCACCCATCCCCACCCCATTCCACTCTGGGAACTATCAATTTGTTCTCTGTATTTAGGAGACTGTTTCTCTTCAACGTGTTGTTTTTTTAGATTACACATATAAGTGAAATCATTTGGTATTTGTCTTTCTGTCTCACTTATTTCACTTAGCACAATAATCTCTATATCCATCCATGTTGTCATAAATGGTAAGATTTCTTTCTTTTATTATGGCTGTGTAATATGTGTGTGTGTGTGTGTGTGTGTGTATGAAGTCTTAGTCCATTCATCTAGTGGTGGACAGTTAAGTTGCTTCCATGTCTTGACTATTATAAATAATGTCACAATAAACATAGGTGCATATTTTTTTTCAAATTAGTGTTTTTTTAAATTTTTTATTTTGGGGGTAAATACCCAGTAGTGCAACTACTAGACTGAAAGGTAGTTCTATTTTTAACTTTTTGAGGAATCTTTATACTGCCTTCCACAGTAGCTGCACCAGTTTGCATTCCCACCAACAGTGAGGTTCCCTTTTTCTCCACACTTTCTTTACCAACATTTGTTTCTTGTGATTTTTATTTTAACCATTCTGACAGGTGTGAGATGTCTCATTGGACTTTTGATTTGCATTTCCCTGATGATGACTGATGAGAGCATCTTTTCACATGTCTGTTGGCCATCTATGACTTTGTAGAAATATCTGTTCATGTCTTCTGCCCATTTTTTAATTTTTGGCCTATTTGTTCTGTGGGTGCTGAATTGAAGTCATATGATATTAACCCCCTTATCAAATATATCATTTGCAAATATGCTCTACCATTTAGGAGGCCACCTTTTTGTTTTGTTGATTGTTTCCTTTGCTGTGCAGAAACTTTGATTTTGCTGCATTCCTGATAGTTTATTTTTGCTTTTGTTTCCTTTGGCTGAGAAGACATACTCAGAAAAAAGCTGCTAAGGCCAATATACAAGAGATTACTATTTAATTTTTTTATGGTTTGAGGTCTTACAAATATTTAGGTCTTTAATACATTTTGAGTTTATTTTTGTTTATGGTTTAAGAAAGTGATTCAGTTTCATTCTTTTGCATGTAGCTGTGCAGTCACAGCTACACAATGATTGTCATTAAAGAGACTGTCTTTTCACCATTGTATATTCTTGCCTCCTTTGTGGTAGATTAATTGACCATATAATTAACTGACCATATAATAATGATCTTATTGAACTCTGTCATTTTCCATTGAACTATGTATCTATTTTTGTTCCAGTACCACAGTTTGATTACTAAAACTTTGTCATATAGCTTAAAATCTAGAACTGTGATACCTCTAGTTTTGTTCTTTCTCAAGATTGCTTCTGCTATTCAGGATCTTAGTGTTTCCATACAAATTTTAGGGTTATTTGTTCTATTTTTGCGGAAAATACTATCAACACTTTGATTGGAATTGCACTGAATATTTAGTTTGCTTTGGGTAGTATGGACATTTTGACAATATTAATCCTCTCATTTATTTACATAATTTTCAATTTCTTTCACTGATGTCTTAAAGTTTTCAGAGGATAGGTCTTTCACCTCTATCATTAAATATATTCCTAGGTATTTCATTCTATCTGATGTAATTATAAATGGAATTATTTTATTTTTCTTTCTGATACTTTGTTATTAGTGTATATGAACACAAGTTTTCCATACATTAATTTTATTTCCTACAACATTGCTGAATTCATTTATTAATTCTAGTCATTTTTAAGTGTTGTCTTTAGGGTCTTTTATGTATAGTATCATGTCATCTGCAAAAAAGGACAGTTTTGCTTCTTCCCTAATAATATGGATTTTTCTTATCTGACTGCTGTGGCCAGGACTTCTGGTGCTATATTGAATAAAAGTGGTGGAGTGGACATCTTTGTCTTGTTCCTGTTCTTAGAGAAACAGCTTTCAGTTTTTCCCTATTGAGTATGATGTCAGCTGTGGGTTTGTCATATACAGACTTTATTATGTTGAGGTATAGTCCCTCTAAACCCACTTTGTTGAGAGTTTTTGTCATAAACTGATGGTGAATTTTATCAAAAGCTTTTTCTGCATCTATTGTGATGATTGTATGGTTTGTTCGCTTAACTTTGTTAATGTGGTATATCATGTAGATTGATTTGTGAGTAATCAACCATCCTTGCATGCCTGGAATAAACCCCACTTGATCATCGTGAATGATCCTTTGCATGTACCACTGAATTTAGTTTGCTAATTATTTTGTCAAGGATTTTTGCATCTACTCTCATCAGAGATTTGGCCAGTAATTTTCTTTTTTAAAAATAATATCTTTCTCTACATTGGTATCAGGGTAATGCTGGCCTCATAGAAATGAATTTAGAAATGAATTCCTTCCTCTCGTATTTTTTGGAATAGTTTGAGGATGATAGGCATTAACTCTTCTCCAAGAGTTTGGGAGCATTCACCTGTGAATACATCTGGCTCTAGACTTGTGTTTGTTGGAAGCTTTGTAATCATGGATTCAATTTCATTCTAGGAACTGGTCTGCTCGGATATTCGTTTTTTTTCCTGATTCAGTCTAAGAAGATTGTATATTTTGAGAAATGTATCCCTTTCTTCGAGGTTGTCCAGTTTGTTGGCATAGAGTTTTATGGTAGTCTCTTACAATCCTCTGTATTTTTGTGGTGTCAGTTGTTACTTCTCTTACATTTCTAATTTTATTTGAGTCCTATCTCTCTTTTTTTTTTCTTGAAGAGTCTGGGTAAAGGTTTATCAATTTTGTTTATCTTTTTTAAAAAAACAGCTCTTGGTTTTGTTGACCTTTCCTACTATTTTTTAAAAATCTCTACTTCATTTATTTCTGCTCTGTTCTTTATATCATTCCCTCCCTTCTACTAACTTTTCTAAAATCTTTTCTGTCACTTCTAGGAAGGAAAGCAACTATAGGAAGCTAATGGGTATGCTCAGTCTGCCTACTCAAACTGAAAACTCTCTATTTTTTTTTAAGTTTTTAGTTTAAATAAAACACAGACACAACTTTGTAAATTAACTCCCTCTCCTTACATTCCTTGTTCTTTTCCATGCTAAAAATGTTAAGCATTTAAGAGAGAAGAGAGAAAAAAGCCCTGTAAGTGACTCATTTTGACATACCTGACTGTGTAGTTTTGCTCTGCGATTTATGAGAAATTGGCGTTTCCAGCAATTTTGCCATTGTAGCAAGTTTGCTAGCAGCATTCATAATCTTTTTCTCAGCCCTGTGGGGAATTCCAGAATATTAAATTAATAATAGTTTAAAGGAAAAAATGAGTTTCCTTAGCCCCAGGATTTCTGTTTTCCTATTAGTTCTGCCAATATTTAGGGTAGTACAGACATAAGCATCTCTTAACCCCTAATGAACGATCATGTAGAAATAGTTAATTTTGTAGTTAAGGAAAATGTTTAGAAAATGACAACATGCTGTTCTGGTAGTCTCAGGACACGCTGTTTGTTTAGATTGAACTTACCCTTCCTGTTTTCCATTATCCTGCAAAATCTGTTGGAGGCAAGTCAAGTAGTATTTGCGCATCTTTCGGGCGGTTTCTTGACGTTCTCGCAATACCTCTGCTTTTACCATTTCCGCAGCTCTTTCCTTACTCTCCTGAATATAACGAAGCATATCACCTAGTGGGAAGGTGAGAGTTGGTGGGGAGAAGGAATCCCCACAAAATGCATGTTTACTACTGGTTTTTCAAAAACAGGGGAGGCAGACTTCAGATCAATTTTCTGGGAGAGTAAGTGACTAGAGGCGTAGTTTAAACATTGTACTTTTCCACCACCATTAAAATGGAATGTTTCAGATCACTGTTTTAGGAGACTCAAAGGAGAAATAATCTAAAAGTCCTTTTAGAATGATGGTAGCCACATATGTTAAGGAAACAGCATATTCCCTAGGAAAACACAAAATACAGAAACTTTCACATTTCAATTGTGTATTGTCTGATTAAGAGAAGAGGAAAAAATACACATAAAGGGTGAGGAAGAAAGGAAGAAAGAATGAGACACAGAAAGATAGGAGGCAATATGAACTGGAGATACTCATATTCTGATTTACTTAAGCTCTGAAAATCCATGTTTCATTATTTATTCAATTCTTTCAGCAGCACTTATGAGTACCCAAGTAATATAATATTACAATCCATGAGGGATATGTACAAAACGCCAGGGAGAATGTTGAGAGCTATGCTGCCTTCTGAAATATACATTTAAAAATAGTTCACGGGGATGCCTGGCATCTGCCTTTGGCTCAGGTCATGATTCCAGGGTCCTGGGATAGAGTCCTGCATCAGGCTCTTTTCTCAGCAGGGAGCCTGCTTCTCCCTCTGGCTACTGTTCCCCCTGCTTGTGTGCTCTCTCTCTCTCTGACAAATAAATAAATAAAATCTTCAAATAAATAAATCAGTAAGATTAAGTAAAATAAAAAAATAAAATAAATAAAAATTTAAAAAAACACTGCTTTCAAGTTTTCTTTTTATCTTTGATTCAACATGATTTGATTGAGACTACCATTATTTAAGGTCAACTTTTTTTTTTTTTTTTTTTTTTTTACTAAATCTAGGGCTATATCCTGCCTCTAGAATACCACCACTCTGTTATATTAAAGATTCAATTCATATGGGAATCTCCCTCAATATCAGTAAGCTCTTTCTGAAAATTAGACACTCTATGCAAAAAATACTAACTGAAAGACTACTTCTCATTATTTGCAGTGGGACAAATTAAATTGGAATACATATCAACACAAAACCTCCAACCCATGTCTAAAATGTTAAACAATACACATACATACAAATCAGCATATGAGTATGAAAAAATGCTTAAAATTTCACATCCCAACTGATAGGATTGTTAACAAAAAGTTGCTTTGTTCTGTAGTAATAGTACTCTATTGGCACCAGCAACAACTGAGAAGTAAAGTGTCTTTATTGATACTGAGTGGGTTTTTCAAAACATCTACACAAGACTATGATGATCTAATACATTTGGAACTTATGACGTTTCCCACTCATTTTGTTAAAAATAAAAGCAATTTTAAGAGGTAAACATACATTTCTCCTGTATCAACGCTGGTTATTGTTCTGGGACATACATATAATCTAAGCAATATTATAATTAAAAAACAGGAGATACCCTGAGAAAACATAAACCAGAGAAATCCTCTGCATGGTATGCTACATCGCCTCTTAATGCAAAGGACCTGATAAATTTACATGTATGTCTTAATCCATTATTGAAATAATGGGAAAGAACAGAATAATGCCTAGCTAGATCTATTTCCTATGGTCTTTAATAGCTTATGGTAGAGGGACTCCTGGGTGGCTCAGTAAGTTAAGTGTCTGCCTTCAGCTCAGGTCATGATCATAGTGTCCTGGGATCGAGTCCCGGATGGGATTCCTTGCTCAGCAGGAAGTCTGCTTCTCCCCCATCTGCTGCTCTCCCACTGGTTGTGCTCTCTTTCTCTGACAAATAAGTAAAATATTAAAAGAAAAGAAAAGCTTATGGTAGAAAGTAATACTTACTAATTTAAAACTCGTATCACATTTTGTTTTAGTTATTTAAGTTTTAAGATTCTAAAATTTTTAGTTTAACATTAGTACCCAAAAAAGAAACAAGAAAATTAACAACAAAAAAATAACTCTACCCTCATGTCACTTCCAAAAGATATTAGGCAAAATGATGCATTGCTGCATTATTTAGAAAAGGTGCCACTAATTTCTTTTTAAAGTAGATAAGATCTCAGAACAAGATAGTTTGGAAAATTACCCCAAATTACTACTGCTAGTAATAAAAAAGGCTCAAACCACCTTAAAATCCTGGGACTCTCCTCAAGGACTTACGCTTAATTTTTTTTACAGCTTTAATGTACTGTCCACGAAGTTCTTCCAAGGCCCTCCCATTGCACAGCAGGCAAGCATTTTCAATGGCCCCTTCTGACAACGACCTAAAAATGAACAAAATATTGCAAACAGAGATTGTTAAGTAAAAATATCTAGCTATCTATATAATATCAATAATATCTATATAATATCCAATAATATCTCACTGAGATGTGCTAAAAAAAAATTATATATCAGGATCTTTATTATATCGTTATTTAAAATAGAAGAAAAATAGAAACAAATGTAAGGGTTACTTAAATAAATGATAAACCCACATAATGAAAATATATGCAGCTACTAAAAAGCACATTATAGGAGAACATTTAATGATATGGAAATGTTTATCTTATACCATTATATTAATAAAAGCTTACAAAATAGCTTACGTGACAATCTCAGTTTTAAAAACATGCACATATGAGTATAAAGGGGCTTAAATGATAAAAAAAAAACAGAGATTAACAGAGGATACCTACTAGAAATAAGGTTTTGGAAGTTTTTTTTTTATACTTCTTGCCATGTAACAATAACAAGTTTTATACTCTTGGTATGAGTATTATTGATATAAACGGTATTACAAAGTTAAAAAATACTTAGAAATAAAGTTTCTTTAAAATAGTAAAAGTTGAGGGTGCCTGGGTGGCTCAGTGGGTTAAAGCCTCTGCCTTCGGCTCAGGACATGATCCCAGGGTCCTGGGATCGAGCCCCACATCAGGCTCTCTGCCAAGCAGAGATCCTCTCTGCCTCCTCCTCTCTCTCCTCCCCTCTGTTTCCTCCTCTCTCCCTGCCTGCCTCTCTGTGATCTGTCTGTCAAATAAATAATAAAAAAATAAATAAATAAAATCTTAAAAAGAAAAAAAAAGGGCGCCTGGGTGGCTCAGTGGGTTAAACTGCTGCCTTCGGCTCGGTCATGATCTCAGGATCCTGGGATCGAGTCCCGCATCGGGCTCTCTCCTCAGCAGGGATCCTGCTTCTCTCTCTCTGTGACTGCCTCTCTGCCTACTTGTGATCTCTCTCTGTCAAATAAATAAATAAAATCTTAAAAAAAAAATAGTAAAAGTTGGGCACCTGGGTGGCTCAGTTGGTTAACTAACTAAACTCTTGATTTTGGCTCAGGTCATGATCTCGGCGTTGTGGCATCAGGCCCTGAGTGGGGTTCTGTGCTGGGTGTGGAGCCTGCTTAAAATTCTCTCTCTCCTCCTCCCCCTGCTCACAAATGGTCTCTGTCTCTCAAAAAAATAAAAATAAATCAAAAAATAAAAATAAGGGGCAACCTGGGTGGCTCAGTTAGTTAAGCATCTGCTTTCAGCTCCTGATCCCAGGGTCCTGGGATCAAGTCCCGTATTGGGCTCCTTGCTCGGCAGGGAGCCCCCTTTCTCCCTCTGCCTGCCTCTGTCTCTCTGACAAATAAATAAAATCTTAAAATAAATAAATAAATAAAAATAAAATAAAATGGTAAACGTCTACCTTGGTGGTGTTTTATGAAGTGTTTTAAGTTCATCCAATTTACTCTTCATGTCATTGTTTTCTTCTAGTAATTCTTCAACAACTTTACTATTCTCTTCTAAAAAAAGAAAATTAATGGTATATTGGTCAGTCAATCTTTTTTTCCCCTCAGTCTTCCTCTCCCTGAAATTCCCAGTGCAAATGTTTATAGAGGAGATTGTGGAACTGGCAGTTGTACCCTGTGTCATTCATTTCCTGATAAGTCCTCATCTGACCAGTCCCTGTTCCAGTTTCTTAGCACTTAAAATCTGTGTTATATCCACATCTTGCTCTGGGTTACATACTACCCTGGAATAGGTCTCCAACTGTTTGATAGGCATCTATTTTGCTTCCCAGCTAGACTGAAGCTCTGTTGAAACATACTGGGTCTTCTACTTTCATGCTGCTCCTGGATCTATGCGCATGTATATGCTCATATATACAATCATCGAACAAGCACTGCTATACAAAATAAAAAGGAAAGTAATATTAAGTAGATACAATTTTCACAATTAATGTAAGATTTTCAATTCCTTGAACTTCTAAAAAGAGGATGAGACCACCAATGGAGTTCATATGGAATGGAGAATAAAGCATGAATTTCAGAGTGAGAGAGTGAGAATGCTTCTTTACCAGGTAAATCAACTTAGGCAAATCACTTATGCTTTCTGAATCTGAGTTTTTTCATATGTTAAATGGAAATAGTATTACTTACCTTTAAGATAATAGAAATAAAATCCTAAGTGCACAGCACCTTACACAAAGTTTGGCAATACCAGGGTTTAATAAATATGAACAGGACACACCATGTTTCCTACCATGCCACCCTCTCAACACACCCTGTAAGTTGGGTAATGAACCATTCTACTCCTCCTAGTGATCGACATAACTTGTATATTTTTAAATCACTCACTCTTACTCTACCACTTTTCAATAAATGCTACCAAAAGAAAACGGAATTTAAGAAAAGAGCAACCATAATAGCAAAAATATTATCAACTAAGGGATGCACATTAAGACAAACACTGAAATCAAACTATCAGATGACTTAATTCTGATCCTGACTCATTTTATCAGCCCATTGTTTTGAGCTAAGTACCAACTTCTTGGATTATTTCTAAGTCTATGGATTACATAAAACAGCCTCAAAAAGCACTGTGCAGAATAAATGATCACAATGTATGGTGCTACATACTATTTACAAATAATACTCTTATCCAGATGCCTTTGTCATTTTATTATGTAAAACACATATTCTTGATTTCCATCAAATTCTTCAAGAGCTACAAATAGCTCATTTACTCTTCTGGCCTCTACCAAAGAGCTAAGCCAACACCATGGGAATTATAGTTGTTAAAATTTTTATCTCAAAGTTCTTAAAATCCTGTCTTGTCTTAAAATAGGGATTATCTGTCTCTAACAGACTTGGTAATTAGTTGGTAGGGAGTGAAGCAGGTGGCTCCTCTAAGCCAACATTATTTCCCGAGTGTACTAAGTGCCAGGCCAGGACTTGATCCTTGTTGTCATCATCAAGGCCACACTCCAAAGGACAATACAGACAAAAATTAATTACAAGTATGACACAATGTTAGAAAAATCATTGGAGCTGCAGGTAATGTCTAAGACAAGAAGGCAACCAAGTCTGGGGTGGTCAGGAAAGCCTTCCTGAGGTAGCCATGCACTGGGGAGGGAGGAGTAGGAGTTAGACAGGCAATACGATCAGGATGGGAAGACATGTTTTGGTAAGTGGAGATGAAAACAGACAACAACAGGAAAAAGACGGAAATCCATGCTCTGGCCCAATGAGAGAATAAATGGGATGGGGCAAGACAAGGCAAAGGGCCTGGCAGATGCCGAATCATGAAAGGCTTCTTAGATGATGTTAAATAAAGTGTGTTTATTTCCTACTGAGGGCCAGCTAAGCCACAGGACTTTAAACAAGAGAGTGTCATGATCCGATTTACTTTTTTAAAAGGTCACTGGAGCTCCCTGATGGGGAATGGCTTGGAGGGGCAAGATTGGAAGCAGAAAAGGGAAGGAGGTAACTGGTGTCCAGGCAAGCAATCAAGTTAAAATGTAGAAAAAAAGTGAACCTATCTGTCTTGTTTTTTCTGGATCACACAATTATTTGCGGCCCTTGCATTCAATCCTCATTCATTCAAACATTTATTGTTTGTTATCGCCTGGCATGTAATGGGCATCATGACTATAATGATGAACAAGATACAACATATTCCTTTTTCTCAGGGAATGAATAGGTTGGAAAGGGTATCAGGCAAGAACCAAAAAAATTAAATTCAGAATGGTAAGAGAGTAGGAGTCCAGAGTGCTATGGGGCCACACAGAAGTAGCCCGAATAACCCAGATGGGAAAATCAAGAAGGGCTCTGCAGATAAGGCATCTTTCTCAGCTGAACCTTAAAGGATGAGGAAGAGTTAGGCCAAATGAGAATGAAAGGATAAGGTGTAAGATAGAGTGACAACACTGTATGCAAGGTCCAGCAGTACAATTCCTGCCCCACTCAGCAATCTGAGTACTACTTCAAATGCACACAGGAGAGCACAGGAGAGCACAGGAGAGAAGCGACTAGTAAAGCAACCCAGTAGCCTCCCTGGTGCAGAAGGGCAAGAGGAGATATCAGAAGCTATCCCTTCCAGACAATCTCCCTGACAGCACTGTGAAGAATGGACTGGAATGATGTCAGACCAGGCCCATAGGTCTTTGTGCACATCTTTCCCCTCTGCCTAGAATGTTGTGCTCATTGGCAAATGCCTTCATCTTTCCAGGCCTAGTCAAGCCCTCCTTAACTCAAATAGGAGAAAGAGTTCACTCACATCCTTTCTGCCAAGTTTACACAAGCATACTGCCAGTAGCACTCGGCCCTGCAATAATTTATTAGTCAGTTTTTTGGTCTCCTCACTTGATGATAAGCTTCTTGAAGGAAGGAAACAAGAGTCTTGTACATCTACAGCAGAACTGGAATTCCACCAAATGTCTTCACTGCTGTGTTCCTAGGGCCTAGAACACTGCCTGACACATGCTGGGGACTCAATATCTATTCAATCCAAAAAGGAAGAAAGGAATGTGACCTTTTAATTAGAGCTCCAGTTTTCCTCTTTGTAGTTCAGGAGTAATAATTTGGTCAGTAAAAACAAGGTCCAAATTAGTTTACATTAATCCTCAAAGAGAATCGGGGCTTACATTAACTAAAATGTCACATTTGAACATTTCAAGGATCAAAGAGATTTATACTGGTAGTAGTGCTACTTTAAATGCTAACCTCCAATTTTTTCCACTACAGCTTTGTGCTTCCTTTCTAAATGCTGAAGATGCCTACAGCATTTCTCCAGTTTTCTTTTCAGATCTTGACATTCCTGCTTTGCCTTTTCAAGTTCTTGGAAGCAGTGTCCACAGCATGAATCTTTAATTTCAAGGATCTTT
The DNA here is from genome assembly GCF_922984935.1 of Meles meles. NCBI lineage: Eukaryota > Metazoa > Chordata > Mammalia > Carnivora > Mustelidae > Meles > Meles meles. The sequence continues at coordinate 71,716,978 of NC_060071.1, forward strand.
TTCTTATCTGCAAAAATTAAATGACAGCAAACTTTTATATCAGTTTAGACTAAGAACTAAAAAAGAAGGGAAGGAATAAAGGAACTAACAAAGGAACTAAGGAATGAAGGAAGGAAGGACACCAGGGGACATGACTAAAGAAAGGCAACAGTGCAACTGAAAAGAACGCGTTGTTTTAGAGAGAGAGACCTGGGTTTAGATCTCCTTTATACTATTTATTGGCAGTGTGGTTCAGAGCATACTATGTAATGTGAGACCTCGTTTTTTAACATGTAAAATTAAATAATACCATGTATTTTAAAAATTGCTATGAAACATAATGTTCAGCTCTTGGTATTGAATACCATTCCTCACTAAAAGGAACCATGAATCTTCAAGAAACGCCTAGCTCCAGTACTGGGACAGGGGTATACACAAGATGAATGCCAGAAATAAATTCCTGAAAAATACAGGAACGTCACAAGGAAAAAGGAGCCAGTTTGAAAGGGCTCCAGTAGCTGAATATGGGGCAATCTGAACACTAAGTACACTACTGAATTATAAAATATTAAAAAAAAATTCATGAGCCATACCAATAATCTTACCCATAATGGGATAGATGGATAGATAGGTAAGTAGGTGAAGTTGATAGGTAAGTAGGTAGATGGACTGATGGACAGATTGATAAATAAACAAAAAGACAGACCAATAAATAAGTACACAAACTAACAGGAGGATTCACGATTATAGCAATATTCCGAGTGCCAACTGGTAAAAGTGGAGGGAAGCCTAGAGCCAGAAAGATTGTAATATTGCAACCACCACAGTGAAGACTGAATCAGACAAGCATCATCAATGATTGCTAAATAGAAGGGAAATATTTAATAAGGACATTTTCATGGTCTTAGAAGTGTCTCCCCACAGATTACATATTAGTTGTGAGGTGGGAGGAACCCACTGAAGAAAATGGACCACCCTGTGACCAGGCGTCACCAATAAGACAAATGGACACTGTGCACCTCTGCATATGATAAGACATCACCCATGCAGCGTTCCAGGGAAGGAAACACAGCTTGAATCTAATTGTGAAGAAACATCAGACAAACTCAAAATGAGGAAAGTTCTTCCAAAAGCCAGAGGTGGGGGTGGAGCAGTGGGGAATAAGTCTTTATAAAAGTCAAAACAGACTGTGGAAATATTTTAGACTACAGGAGACTAAAGAAAGACAACATCTAAAGGTAATACCTGACCCTGGACAGATTTCTGTACTGCAGGGGGAAAAATAATGGAAGACATTTTTGCATCAGTTGACAAAATTAGAATCCAAACAGGTCGATACAATATTTATCAAATGCTTAATTTACTATAACTAAGGTATAAAAGGAAAAAAATCCCATTTTTTGAAAATACTCACTGAAGTATTTAGGGGTAAAAGGGCACAATGAATATAACATCCTCAAATGGTTCAGGAAAGGAAATGAAATGTTCACATACACACACAGCACAGAAAAACATAAAACTGTATACAACGTTATTAACAAATGTATCTAGGTAAAGGACAGATGAGTGCTACCTGTAACTATTTTTACTTTTGTAACTTTTCTGTAAGTTTAAAATTGTCTCCAAATGAAAAAAATATTTAAAACTATCAAGAGGTACAAATGTATAAAAGTTGTGTAGCACAGTACCTGGCAGAAAATAGCATACAATATGTAACAGCTATTGCTATTAGTAATATATGGAATTCGCAAAATTTAAATTATATCAAAAATGATACAAAATAGATTATTACGATTATTACTATAAACATAATTGATATAATAAAGTAGGAACACAAACTGGCATAGGATCAAAAGCCCATACCCAGGGGCACCTGGGTGGCTCAGTGGGTTAAAGCCTCTGCTTTCGGCTCAGGTCATGATCCCAGGGTCCTGGGATCAAGCCCTGCATCTGGCTCTCTGCTCAGCGGGGAGCCTGCTTCCCTTCCTCTCTCTCTGGCTGCCTCTGTCTACCTGTGATCTCTGTCTGTCAAATAAATAAATAAAATCTTTAAAAAAAAAAAAGCCCATACCCAAAAATTTAATGTAAAATCATTGGTTCAGCAAAATTATTCTTAGCTCTCTCCTGACTTTAGTTTCCTTTGAATGTTGCCATTTGTGTCCATGAACATCAAAGAATTAATGAAGCATCACACTGGTATCATACACAGCATTTACATTTTTCATTTAAGATACAGTTGTAAAACTAGAAACCAGGCAAATGCCTATTGACAAGAGACTAAATTATAGTATATTCATGGAATGGACTAGTACACAGCAACTAGAACTACATGCATTAACATAGACAAATATCAGAAACTTGTTAGTAAGTGGGGAAAAAAGCAGTTACAAAGACTACAATGAATATTAACTCATTTTTAAAATGTTAGAAGACAAAAAAGCTTTTGCAGGATACCAGTATTTGGTCAAAACACAAAGAAAAGCAAGAGAATAATTTTTAAAAATCAGAATATTTGTTACCCTGGATTGTAAGGAAGTTACAGGGATGGAACTGTGGTCAAACACAGAGGGGTCTTCAACAGTACTGGTGACGCTCTAGTTCTTAAGTCAAAGAATGGGCTCCTGGTTGCTAGGCTTCCTAACTTACATGTCCATCACATATTTTCTTTGCATGTATCAAGTATTTCATAATATTTAACTTACTTTAAGAAATGATATTAGGAGACTATAATCAAATGGTTAACAACGGTACTCTCTGGTGGTAATATTATAAAGGACTATAGCACTTAATATATATTTTGAATTATTTAGTCTTTTCTAATGAATTGGTTAATGTGTTTGGTTTTAGGGAAAAAAGACTAAAGAAAGAAAAATCTTTCTGTTGTTTGTTTTGTCTTAAGTAAAAACAAATTCCTTTCATATTGATAGGGCTTCCCAAAGCCAAATGATATGTAAAACTTGTTGCTACCCATTTCATAAATTAAAAAAAAAAAAATTCTCTGGTTATTCCAAGTAAAAAGAACAGATATACAATGACACTGAAAAGTAAGAAACAAAATATAAATTAAGGTACTATTCCCATATACCTAATGAACAACAAGATATTCTCAACTACTCAGAACCTAGAAGTCAGGAAAAAGGGCTTATGGATGATCAGGAAAATAACTGTCAAATTACTTCTTAGGAAAGGCAGAGGTTCTCTAAAATTCTGATAATACTACTTACTAAATTAGAAATGGTGTAAACTAAGGTTATTAACCAAGTACATATGAGTTGTTCTGGCAATTCACAGTTCTTTTCCAGGTTGCAATAGAGACAGCAGGTAACAAACAGAAAGAGTGGGTACGTGTTTGTTTGTGGAGGGCAGAAGCAATCTGTGAGAGATCTGTATTTTGAAAAGGATTAGAGCTAATAAAGTCCATGTCAGTTCCTAGATGAGAATTCTCAGTGATTAGGCAATATAAGCCCAATCAATATTCCTCAGCGAGGTCTGAATATATCAAGGAGCTTCAGGACAATACAGTAATTCTTTTTCATAATGACAACTGTAAGTCATTATGGAAACATTAAGCTATTAATTTACCAAATATTCAAGGACATATTCACTCTGCCATGTATTGGAGAGGAAAAGATAAAACACTGCTCCTGCCCTCAAGAAACTCACAAATCAGGAAACACCTCTTCAGAAAGATTTGCATTAAAAAAATGGTTGAAATAAGCTTCAATAACGTGAACAAAAATGTCCAAGTTATTTGGCAATTCTTTTATGTGAAACCCGTGATTTCCCAATACAGCCAGGGAATAAAAACATGACTGTTCTATTAAAATTCTTATTCTTCTCCTTATAATAAGAACTACTTATGAATGGCAGAAAGACCATGAAAAGATAGAATTAAGAGGGTCTAAAGCATCCCCATCTCCTAAATGCAAAATGAAATCTAGGGAGAAGACACAGATTAGGTAGGAGTAATATTACCTACCCACTTGTTCACTCAAAAAAGCTGCATGCATCTTTGACTTCCTTTTATCCTCAAAGCAACCCTCTGCAACTGTGAGTATGAATGTAACAAAGACCAGTAGGAATAAAATCCCCATTACCAGCTTCTGCTTCTGTTTTTTGCAAGGTCAAGGCCTGAGCACAGTGTCCAAAAGTAGGTGCAGGAAGGACTGCCAGGACTCCGGGGTCTCCTCTGCCAGTGACCTCTGTGGCAGGATCCTTAGAGATCTTGGCCATATTTCTCTGAAAGAGAGTATCTTCACAGTTAATGCATGTAAAAATCTTTACACAATTCTCTATTTAAAATGTCATATTAAAAACATAAAAAGAAAACACTGCCTGAAAAAAATCTTGCTGAAACCATCACCAGTATTTTTGTTAGGGTGTTTCAGGAATACTGTCATTACTATGAACTAGTCTACTATGACCATAATTTTCAAATTAGAACATTATCTGACAGAAGTCTGGTGGGTCAACTATGAGACAGATAGGAGATACAGTTTGCACACATATATACGAATTTAAGATATTTTAATGGTTTATGTGGTCAAATCACAATTCTTAGAAATCTAGAATATTAAAAAAAAAAAGAAATCTAGAATATTTTCCACTGCAGCAGAGGTCAAACTCAGAAACTATATCAAACTTTTGTCTCCCATAAATTTAAAGTTACATTTATATAGTATGTTACATTTCTAAATACTTTAAGATATAGTGTCAACTTATAAGGAAGTTCTGTTGAATTCCAAAGTTAGAGAAACTGAAGCTAACCTAAACATTTTGCACAAAACTATTTCTTCACTAACATTTACTGAACACTTTCAGTGTTCTAGTCCCTGTTATGGCAATACAGCTAGTAAAACCATTAATGGTGAAACATTCTTTTAAGGCAGTGTTTTCAGATTCTAGATGACTACTAAATCCCAAATGAACAGACCAGGTGATCTCGAAAAAGCCACCTTGTTTAATTACTTAAAACTGACATATCAGCTTGATTCTAGAAGCCTTGGTTTTGATTATAAGAAACCCATTTAACTGGCTGTTGGAAAACCTACTTACAATGTGCATCAGATGCAGAGGTCAGCAGTTACATAGAAAATGCAAATTCCAGGCAATCAAGGGGATATAAAGCTGATACCAAAAGGAGTAATAAAAGTTGAATGCTAAGGTAGCCAATGTTTCCAGAGTTTTACTCAAAACTGGAGAAAAGCCAAGATGACAAAAAAAGCAGAAACAGCAACTTTCTTGTCTTAGTTTTAACTTGACATTGGTGGTAAGGAAAGACAGAACAAGCATCCTTAAATTTGTTTGAAAATTCTGTTCCAATTGATATTTTTGCTTTTTGGGTTTTTTTTTTTTCCATCCTGGCCAATTGTATTAATATATTCCAATAAGGCATTCATTTTCTTGGAAACTTCATTTTTTAACTGATTGCATCCTGTCTATTTTAAAAAACTTTTGATCATCTAAGTTATTTTAATGAGGATTTGTTTTTATATGTACTGATTATTTTTTCCCAGTTTAATTTTCACAAACAGTTCTAAAAATGACAAATTTAATAAACTATGATTCATATTTCTTCATATTAATAGCACTTATATTACAAATTTACAATCACTGGTTATAATAATTGCTTTACCTCAAGTTCCTGAGCTGGGATAGATCTCGAACAGCAGACAATCAAGTATTCGTCTATGACAAATGCCAGAGGAAGCATTTCAAAACCACCCTTTTTTTCAGGAATAGAATCTGATCCCACCCAACAAAAGCCACAAAAGTCTAAGTTCTTAACCAAATTATGTGATTCTGTCTCTACAGGCATGTGAGCAACATTAAGTCATCCAGATGATCTTAACACTGCTAGCACAATCAGAAACCCTATACAGAGATCCCAGAATTAAGTGTATATTGATAGAAGAAATGGGTTATATTTTCCTGATCTTTGTAGCAGAGATTGCCTTTTCAGGAAAGTAAACAAGAAAGCATGTAACACGATTTTCCCATCTCTACTCACCCTTAACACTCGCTCTAAGTAATTCTTAATTATTTTTCCAAAATTTTCAATTAAGTATTATAAGCATTATTCATGGGAAGTGATCTTGCCCAGTTATTTTTACACTGAAAACAACTCTTAACTGGTTGCTTTCACATCTCTGTGAAATCAGAATAATAGTATCCACTGGGGTGAACTGGGATGGGGTAAACTGATCTTTCAGGTAACTTTTGGGTATAAAATTCTGTACTATCTCAAACACAGGAGGCAGAAAGGCCAAGCTGTGTCATTCATACCCTACAAAACCCAAGGAATTAGGCCAGAGATTTATATTTTCTTTTTCAGATAAGCAGTTACGCAGGTAGTTACACAGGTAGTTACACTGGCAGTTACCAGTTACGCAGGTAACAGAGTAGTTATCCTCAAGTGTAGGACTGGAACTCAGATCTTTTTTCCCAGCTTGTAACTTTCCAGTAAGTATTACTATCCAATGTTCAATCCTGCCTTGAAAATCATTAATCATGGTATCTTAATGAAACTTAACTCTTATGTCTGTTCTCAAAACTTATAATATCGGCATTTTTTTCTACCTCTAATTCCAAATGTTGAAATTGGCTACATATCATTCTAGACTTTTCATGCATATCTCCTTTCTTTAATCATCAGACCTTTCACCAAAACTAAAGGCTGGTATCAGAGCCTACTTAGACAACTAAAAGAGTACCATTAACTCATTCTACATGCACAGATATAGGAGAGCAACAAAACTGGGCTTCAGAGTTTTGTATGAGTGAGCCATACTTCTAACTGTTTGTTCTATAACATTTTTTGTACTTGGCTGGCATTTTTTTGCCTTTGTGACATAAATTCCTTGAGGGCAAGAAATAGGCTTCCAAACTCTTTAGAAGCTCTTAAGAAACCCTAGTTTAATATGATGCATATTTCTTGAAGTGGTCATGCCCAAGAAACAAAAATAGGAATGAGAGTTATTCAGTTTCTCAAAGCTCAGGCCCTTACAAAGAACAGCATATATTTTTTAGGAAAAAGAGGTCTACAGCCTAAAAGCTCTGCCTCATATTTGTGGCACCATGAAGAAGCAAAGCTTTTTGGCAAAAAGAAATGAAATCCTCTGGATTCACTACAAAAAGTTGTTAAGCCACTGCTAAAAACTCAAGTTTTATGTCTACTAAACTGTAAAATGAAGAAAGGAAAAAGGACCATATTCGACTTCTACAATCATCTCTGATATTTATTAATAGTGCTTTTCATTTATCAGGAACATACCTTTTCCCACACGGAGTTGGCATTTTCTATAGCTAGGGAGAGGAGATCTCGAAAAGCTTTCTGTATGCAGGCCTTTAGTTTTTCAAAATATTGGGCAGACACCCACTTTGAAGAACAAGTTGACACGAGTTCCAAGAATTGCTTGTTCTCTGAATCACTGACATGTTCCTTTTGGGTGTCCTTCAGGAGAAATTCAAGCACAGTGAGGATATCTTCCTCATACTGATAGATTTCCAGTTGGATCCTCCTAGCTTCCTGCATTGCCCATTCCCTACGACTCTGGTCTAGACATGTTTGCAATTCTGTCTCCTTCTGAAGAAGTAGTTCAGTTTTCTGTTTCACAAAGTCTTCTTTGGCTGCCGCAAGCACCTCATTAATTTTATTTCGATGATCATCTAAAAATTGCCGGTAATCTTGTTCATTTTGTTCTTGAATTCTGAGGATTTCTTCTTGCTTTTCTTTGTTCCATTCACTCCGGGCCTTCGCCAGCTCAGCCCTGACAACCACAGGGACCTCCTCGTTCTTTAACTCAAGCTCTCTCTGGAGAGAATGAATCTTCTCTTCCAATTCTTTTCTAGGTATTCCACTTTTTTTCATATTTTCAAGCTCGTTTTTCCATTTCTCTTTAGCTTCAGAAATAGCAAATGATATCTAAAAGACATATCAATGCGCATTTAAAATTCTTTGTGACCTCCTCATTAATTAAAAAATTAAAGTAACTATTTGGGATAAGACATTGTTCCTAAAATATACCTATATACTATAACCAAAGATCCTTTCCTTATTTTTTTTTTAAAGACTTCATTTATTTATTTGAGAGAGAATGAGCAGAGGGAGGAACAGAGGGAGAAGCAGAAGCAGACTCCCCACTGATCAGGGAGCCCAATGTGGGGCTCCATCCCAGGACCCAGGATCATGATCCAAGCCCAAGGCAGATGCTTTAAGCGACTGAGCCACCTAGGTGCCCCCACATCATTTTAAATGACCTAATATTTTATGTCTTATGCTATCTTAAAAACACCAGTTTCTTGAAGGAGAACTAGAAATTTAAACTGACCCCAAATCTATGTAATTATACAATTACCCAAAATTAATTTCTGAAAAAAATTCCTATTAGTCTTACACAGATGTAGCCTCAAATTTTACCTACACCCATGGCAAATGAAATATCTTCTTACATAAAGCAAAAGCAGCCTCATAAAGAGATCTATAACACATACCTGCATAACTTGCAGACAAATATAACTGTATTTTAATGGAAGCACAGTGGTTAGCAGAGTTCATTAAATGACAATACCAAACAGAAGTCATTTCACTCATTAACCTAATTTTCTGACAGATTAAGAAGACTAGCAGATCACAGACAGTAGTAGTACATAACCAAGAAGTCCTAGGGAACCAAAAAACCGAAGCCTGGTTCTAACCCCGCCTCTGGCTGCTGAAAGGGGCCTAGCACGGTGCTTAACAGGGCAGGCTCTGGGGACACACTACCATAGGAAACTGACCATCTGTGGGATCAAGGGCTCAATCCTCGATTTCTTTGAGCCTTAGGGTCCTCAATTATAAAATGGGGACAATTATAATACTTACCTGATAGAATTTTGTTAGGAATAAATGAAAAAAGAAAAATAATCCATTTAAAGCCTTTAGTCTAGAGCCTGGCAGATAAGGACTCAATAAATGTTATGTCCTTCTTACTTTTGGCTGCATGGCCTTAGAAAAGTCACTTAATCTCTTTGTACTTAGTGTCTTCTTCTACATAAGGTGCAGATCAGATAATGACCTTGAGTCTCTCTTATAAATTCAAAAATGTCAAAAGCGTATGTATTAAAAGCAAGCATCTCCAAAAGCTTGGCCTGGACAGTGGTGATTGCTAGTACTCAATACTATCTATATATATGCTCTGGCTGTTGAAATAGGGTTATTTCCTAAATTTTCAGGTGTTATATAACCTTAGCAAACATCTTCAACTGAAAAATTCTTAAACATGTTATATACCTTTATTCAATGATGTATTCTTGAATAGTTGCACATAAATCAAAGTTTTTGAATTGTATTTTAAATTTTCTAAGGGAACCCACCATCTAAGATGAGCTTTACAAAAGAATGCACAGCAAAATTCTTTTGCTACCAGCAGGATAATTCAGTAGTGATATGAAACATATTTAAAGAGTACTGTTAGGGAAAACAGGCTTGTCACCGTGGATACCTGAAAATCATTACCAGGTGACTTGGTGGAGGTGGAAGATCCTACAGAATTTGGATGACCTGTTGACCTCATCAAAAGTGTGTATCCTCTGCGGAGAAAGGGGAACCCTCCTCCACTGTTGGTGGGAATGCAAGCTGGTGCAACCACTCTGGAAAACAGCATGGAGGTTCCTCAAAATGTTGAAAATAGAACTACCCTATGACCCAGCAATTGCACTACTGGGTATTTACTCTAAAGATACAAACATAGTGATCCGAAGGGGTACGTGTACCCGAATGTTTATAGCAGCAATGTCTACAAGAGCCAAACTATGGAAAGAACCTAGATGTCCATCAACAGATGAATGGATAAAGAAGATGTGGTATATATACACAATGGAATACTATGCAGCCATCAAAAGAAATGAAATCTTGCTATTTGCGACGACGTGGATGGAACTAGAGCGTATCATGCTTAGTGAAATAAGTCAATCGGAGAAAGACAACTATCATATGATCTCCCTGATATGAGGACATGGAGAAGCAACATGGGGGTTAGGGGGATAGGAGAAGAATAAATGAAACAAGATGGGATTGGGAGGGAGACAAACCATAAATGACTCAATCTCACAAAACAAACTGGGGGTTGCTGGGGGGAGGTGGGATTGGGAGAGGGGGAGGGGGCTATGGACATTGGGGAGGGGAGGCGAACCATAAGAGACTATGGACTCTGAAAAACAACCTGAGGGTTTTGAAGGGTCAGGGGTGGGAGGTTGGGGGAATAGGTGGTGGGTAATAGGGAGGGCACGTTTTGCATGGAGCACTGGGTGTTGTGCAAAAACAATGAATACTGTTACGCTGAAAAAAATAAATAAAATGGAAAAAAAAAAGTGTGTATCCTCTCACATGAAGTGGTGCAAAGCAAATTGGACAGCTTTAAGCAACTCTGGGGTTTCCTGATAGTTGCTGCACATTACATCACCTGAGAAGCCTTTAAAAATCCTAATACCCAGGGGCACCTGAGTGGCTCAGTGGATTAAGCCTCTGCCTTTGGCTCAGGTCATGATCCTAGGGTCCTGGGATCAAGCCCCGCATTGGGCTCTCTTTCAGCGGGGAGTCTGCTTCCTCCTCTTTCTCTGCCTGCCTCTCTGCCTACTTGTGATCTCTATCAAAAAAATAAATAAAATCTTAAAAAAAAAAAAATCCTAATACCCAGGCCACACCCTGTGCTATTAAAACATTTAGCCTGGGGGATGGGAGGCTGGCAATAGTAATTTTTTAAAAGATCCTCTTCACTTTGACATTCAGAGCACTGGGCAGAAATCACATTGCATCAACACCTGCCATGGGCCTTCGCGATGCTTTGTTTCAAGTTTTTCTAATGTGCAGCTAAAGTTTAGGAACCACTGAACCACCTTGACTCTGGTCAAAGTTGGACTCTGGAAAAACTGGCTTTAAATTTTTACAGATCTTGAAGGATCACTCTAACCTTAGAAGAACCCTCCAGCCAGTGCTATGAAACTGGCCCTTGCTCACCTCCTTTGGTTTGGAGGAAGGATCCACAAGAGGTTAACATTATGTTTTGTTCAATAATTATTTAGAATAGTGCTACTCATACCCGAGTGGCTCTAAAAACTTGCAGTGTCACATCACCTAGGAGTCTATTAGACACACAAATTCTCAGGATTCTCTGTAGGCCCACCATTTCAGAATCGCTAGGAAAAAAGCCCAGGAATCTGCTTTAACAAACCCTCCAGTGGGATCTCATGCCAGCTCAAGTTTAAGAATTAACACACTGGGGGCGCCTGGGTGGCTCAGTGGATTAAGCCGCTGCCTTCGGCTCAGGTCATGATCTCAGGGTCCTGGGATCGAGCCCCACATCGGGCTCTCTGCTCCGCAGGGAGCCGGCTTCCTCCTCTCTCTCTGCCTGTCTGTCTACTTGTGATCTCTCTCTCTGTCAAATAAATAAATAAAATAAAAAATCTTTAAAAAAAAAAAAAAAAAAAAAAGAATTAACACACTGGCTTCTTTCTGCCCGCGGACGCCGCCGAGTAAACATCGTTGAAGTCTCCCCTCCCACCGCCGTCATGTCTAAGTCAGAGTCTCCCAAAGAGCCTGAACAGCTGCGGAAACTCTTCATCGGAGGTCTGAGCTTTGAAACAACCGATGAGAGTCTGAGGAGCCATTTTGAGCAATGGGGAACACTTACGGACTGTGTGGTCATGAGAGATCCAAACACCAAGTGCTCCAGAGGCTTTGGGTTTGTCCCATATGCCACTGTGGAGGAGGTGGATGCAGCCATGAACGCAAGGCCACACAAGGTGGATGGAAGAGTTGTGGCACCAAAGAGGGCTGTCTCAAGAGAAGATTCTCAAAGACCTGGTGCCCACTTAACTGTGAAAAAGATTTTTGTTGGTGGCATTAAAGAAGACACTGAAGAACATCATCTAAGAGATTATTTCAAACAGTATGGGAAAATCGAAGTGATTGAGATCATGACTGACCGAGGCAGTGGCAAAAAGAGGGGTTTTGCTTTTGTAACATTTGATGACCATGATTCTGTAGACAAGATTGTCATTCAAAAATCCCATACTGTGAATGGCCACAACTGTGAAGTAAGGAAAGCGCTCTCTAAGCAAGAGATGGCTAGTGCTTCATCCAGCCAAAGAGGTCGAAGTGGTTCTGGAAACTTTGGTGGTGGTCGTGGAGGTGGTTTTGGTGGGAATGACAACTTTGGTCGCGGAGGAAACTTCAGTGGTCGAGGTGGCTTTGGTGGCAGTCGAGGTGGTGGTGGATATGGTGGCAGTGGGGATGGCTATAACGGATTTGGTAATGATGGAAGCAACTTTGCAGGTGGCAGAAGCTATAATGATTTTGGCAATTACAACAATCAGTCCTCAAATTTTGGACCCATGAAAGGAGGCAATTTTGGAGGCAGAAGCTCTGGCCCTTATGGTGGTGGAGGCCAATACTTCGCCAAACCACGAAACCAAGGTGGCTATGGTGGTTCCAGCAGCAGCAGTAGCTACGGCAGTGGCAGAAGGTTTTAATTACTGCCAGGAAACAAAGCTTAGCAGGAGAGGAGAGCCAGAGAAGTGACAGGGAAGCTACAGGTTACAACAGATTTGTGAACTCAGCCAAGCACAGTGGTGGCAGGGCCTAGCTGCTACAAAGAAGACATGTTTTAGACAATACTCATGTGTATGGGCAAAAAAAACTCGAGGACTGTATTTGTGACTAATTGTATAACAGGTTATTTTAGTTTCTGTTCTGTGGAAAGTGTAAAGCATTCCAACAAAGGGTTTTAATGTAGATTTTTTTTTTTGCACCCATGCTGTTGATTGCTAAATGTAATAGTCTGATCATGACGCTGAATAAATGTGTCTTTTTAAAAAAAAAAAAAAAAAGAATTAACACACTGTCCTCTTATTACTGCATGTCTGCATTCACATGTATTCGGGTCTTCTGGTTCTTAAGGAAAGATCTCTTGACTGCTTTATTTTCTATATTCTACCCAACTTTGTAATTCTTGACTTCAGAGCTCTGAAACACATGCACATCATCACATTATTTCCCTTTTCTCTTCCTCTTAAATTTCCTTTTGAAATATATCAGCTTACTAAAAAGTATAGAGAATGATGCAATGAGCACCAGTGTGTACTATCACGTAACTTAAGAAGAATGTTAAAATAGTTTATTCATGCTGAGTTATTTCCCTAAGTAATCTGTGGAATAAGATTATAAATATGAGGGGTGCCTGAGTGGCTCAGTGGGTTAAAGCCTCTGCCTTCAGCTCAGGTCATGATTCCGGGGTCCTGGGATCTAGCCCCACATCGGGCTCTCTGCTCAGCAGGGAGCCTCCTTCCTCCTCTCTCTCTGCCTGCCTCTCTGCCTACTTGTGACCTCTGTCTGTAAAATAAATAAATAAAATCTTAAACAAAAAAAAGATTATAAATACGACATATGAATAATTTACAATGTCTGTTGCACATATCATTTTCCAAAATGGTTGTAATATTGGGAGAACAATATGTACTTAACACTGCAATGTATTATGTTTTTTTGTATTATAATTAAGAAGAGAGAATTTACACATGTGGCATAAAATAGTACCCTAAGTTTGTTATTTGGACTTCTCATGAAGACTATGTCCATTTTCTGCTGTACTCATCCACAGATTCTTGTTTTTCTCATAAATTTGTATTGTTTTTATCATGTATTAGTATTAACATTTCTCATGTTTAAGATTATTTATTTATTTGAAAGAGAGAGAGTGAGTGAGCACGAGCACAAGCAGACAGAGTGGCAGGCTGAGGGAGAGGGAGTAGCAGACTTCCCACTGAGCAGGGAGCCCAATGTGGGGTCCTGATTCCAGGACTCTCAGATCATGACCTGAACCAAATGCAGACATTCAACTGACTTAGCCACCCAGGTGCCCCATCATTTCCCATGTTTAATTCATTCATTTTCCTTTTTATTATCCTGTCACTTTGTTTAATTACAAAAGCAAAAATGTTTTAAAGTGGTTTGTACCTATTTTATCCACTTACTTTATCTATCTTTGCTACTATGTCTATTGTCCCAAAATTGAGTTATTATGGTAAAGATCTAAAATATTCCATTTTCCCCCTATGTGTTTATTTAAAAATGTTTAACTTTTCTTTTTTCTTTTTTTTGGTGTGCAGTAAAACAAAACCTATTGATAGTAAAGTTTATTGACTGATAGTACAAAGCTCCAGAGAGAGACCTGAGAGGGTTGCCCTCAAAATGCTTAACTTCTTCATCAATTTACACTTTATTGTGATGCATGCTTGGGTAACCTTAATTTTTCCAAATTGCTCTCTGGCTATCATAAGAGTATTTATTATGGAATAATTCCTTATCCCCTTGTTTTGAAACAATTAAGCTTTTATTCATAGTTGGCCCTATCTCTGAAGTATGTATAATACAGAATGAAAAAGAATTCTCTTTTTGTGACTCAACACTGAATTGTCATTTTCCAACACATTCTATTATGTGTTAGGGCTGGACTACTATTTCTTTTCCAGAACATTTAAAAAAATTTCTAGTCCTTTCCAAGTAAATTTTAGTATTATTGTGTCAAATTTCAAAATCATGTTCAGTTTATTAGCATTTTGATTAGAATTGGTTTACTCTAATAAATTGGGAGAATGCAAAATGATTTTGTTTCTGGTCAAACATGACGTATCCGGAAAGGAGTGCTGGCTATCTTCCAAGATTATAAGACTACTGAGCAAGCGCAGAGAACAAAACATGTGAAAGGATACTGCACAACTATTAGATAAATACCTACTCCGAATTTCTCCTAAAGATAGGGCAAGATCAAATGGGATTCAGTTTCACAGTTAGAGTTACCTTCCTGACTACAAGTTTCAGGACCCTAAAATATATTCTTTGTCCTTCAATGTCTTGATGATGATAACAGATATCATCAGCCAGGCTCTGAGCTAATGTTCAACATGGATGATTGTACTTAATCCTTCCATAACCATCTGAGTAGATACAAATTCCCGGGACGAAGCTGAGAGGTCAGGAGAGAGGCTGTAGTGAAGCATCTTTCAAGGACAGCGCTTACCCGTCTGGCCACAGTGATGTCTTGTTGTTCTTCCCACTTCTTCTGTTCTGCTCTGATACGTGCTTTATACTCTGCAAGGTCAGGCATTTCTTCCAGCCATCGATGACGAGCATTTTGTACAGCTGTTTCCACCTGCAATTGGATATTGCAAGAGAAAGAGGTAGAGGTATTAACCTTCAGAAAGAGCCCATTTGCAAATAGCTACTACAATTTCATGTGTATTTCACATTGTACCTCACTACATTAGTTACAGTGACTTCTAGTACTCCACCTTACCCACAACAGTAGATTCTCATCCTTCTGTTCAAAACTTCCCACACTGCCCCATGCGAATGCCACCACAACAAGCAGGAATCTATAAATGATCGATGGTCAATACTACTATTGGAAAGCTTCATACAGAGTACCAATGCCATTTCCAAAAAACTCCTATTTCTCTTGACAAAAAGGAGAAGACATGCAGGTATGCTACTTGAGGTCAGTGCTGTCTAGTAGCACACCAACTATATCCACAGTCCTCACGCCTTACATATAAACACATTAAGACATGCCAGCACACACCAATATTGTTTATAGCTTTGTCCCAGAGCAAGTTTTCATGTCTATTGTGAGTTTGCAACTGAAGAATGAAGGTGATACATCGATTCAGGCAAAAATTTAAGACCTGATGAATTATGAGGGCTACATGGTTGTAAATCTGTCACAGGTTACCACAAGATAATTTATTAAATACTCTTTCCTTATTTTGAAATACACACAGACACACATATACCTACATCCATAAAAACATACAGAAACCAAGTTGACACAAGGGGCTGAACTGTTTTGCAAAAAGCTAAATATATTTACAGGTAAATTCCAGGGAGTTAAAAATATGGGAAAAGATAAAGCTCCTATAGAAATTTATATTCCTTAAAAAGCTATTATGAATACTTTCTTTCTACTACATCATGCTATTTATTTTTCTTCACAAGATCTGTGATTAGATATACACCAGAGCAGTACCCTTAAACATATCTCTTTGTAGAAAATTTTCTTAACTCTGTTCAAACCTTAAACATTTCAGGAAATTAACTGACTGAAGATGCCCTTGATACCATTATATATATTTGCCTATGTTTCCTTTCCATAAGGATTCCCTCTAAAATCACACAGAACAATTTAACAAAGAGGCAGAATGCCAAGTTTTTATCAAAAGTGGAATATACTTTTAAAAAATATTACTTCAGGTATTATTTTAAGAGTTTATAATAAGTGATAGGTCTAAAATAGTAAATACAAACTAAAGAATGTTATATTAAGGTCCAGGAACCTCTGAGGGACTAAATATCCTGTCAGGTGCTCTGTGAAGTCAAGACTATTTTCAAAATAATATTCAGACCTTTTCTTTTTTCACTCCCGCTCCTTCATGTGTGGATAACACAATGCTCCAGAGGCTACATGCTATATGGCACCTCACTGCTCTGACAGCCAATGGCAAGCATGCTTCAGTATTCTTTTAAAAAAATTTCTCAAAGTTATTTTCCAATACAGTAAATAGGTATAACACACACAGAGAAAAGCTCTTTAGGGTCTTACATTTTTTAAAAGTGTAAAGGCATCCTGAAACCAAAAAATTCAGGAATCATTATAATAATACAGATAAAAAAATTAACTCTTTATTCCATTTATACAGAGCTATACTTTACTCAGTATGACACTTTTGGAAACCAAGTTACATGACCCAGTTAAATGGAAGCTAGTTTTCTGAGTGCTTGGTCCAAGGGGAGGCAATGGCACCGCTTTCTGGCAGGATATGGGATTGACAGACAATGTCCCATTTGAGGGGCATGCCTGCAGATTCAACTCTGCAAGTCTCAATGTAAATACTGTTAAATATCTTACTTGCTTTAAGTTTGCTTTTCTATAACTACTTCAGTGGAGTATTTTCCATAAAGTTAGATATGAAAGATACATAGTGAAATTGTGCTTCATTCAGCTGTAAAACCACCTTTAACCTTGATCATCCTAATGCTAGATTGAAAAAGGAGCAAATATTCTGAACACTTAAAGAATTCACAGAAAAACAAGGGAGTAAAAGCTTTGAGACAGAAATATAAAGAAGAAAATTTTAGTGACAACATAAGAAGTTCTCTACCCTAGAATGCACAGAATTTTTTAAAATATAAAGTTATGAGGGTGCCTGGGCGTCTCAGTCTGTTAAGCGGTTGCTTTCGCCTCAGGTCATGATCCCAGGGTCCTGGAATCGAGCCCTATGTTGGGTTCCTTGTTTGGCGGGGAGCCTGCTTCTCCCTCTCCCTCTGCCTGCCTGTGGCTCCCCCTGCTTGTGTTCTATCTGTGTCAAAAAAAAATAAAATCTTAAAAATATATATATAAAGTTATAAACAAGTTCAATGGTACCATTTTACAGGTTTTCATTAATAGGCAGTTCCAATAATTTTACAATAATAAAGCATTAATATTACCTGTTTGGCAATATTTTCACAGTATTTGAGTTCTAATTCAACCTCAAGTTTTTTCAAGCCCCCATTGATAGCTGCCTCCTTCTCTTGTTCTAAATCCTGCCGGATCTTCCGTGTTTGTTCTTCTAGCATGATTGCCATCTCTTCCTTGGAAATAACATCCACAGCGGTAACTTGGTCAGTTTGGCTGCAACAATCTGAGGTCTTCTTTTTCAGGGCCTTTATGGTTTGATCCAGCTTAGACTGCCACTCCTTTTCAAGCTGTTGAATAAGTTCTTGTTTGATCTGTTTTCAGAAGAAAAATCATACGAAAAAACACTCAAATAAGCAAAAACTAGAATTGATAGCTAGCCAAAAGAGCAACCACAGCTGTGTTTGAAAACCATCTAGACATTGTTGTAGTAATTACATGAGATTTAGAAACTTAGTTGATGGAAATATATTCTCAAGTAAATCCTGAAAGTTACTGTGTATATACGTGACATAAATCACATAGAGGATTTAAGTGTACTGCATAAGGTCAGGCTAACTTGCTCTCAAGATGCAACCTTCTGGAAGCTTTGACACCGCCACTACAAAGATGAGATGATCCCTTTTTTTGTGTGTGTGTGTGTGTTCTATCTGTGTCAAAAAAAAATAAAATCTTAAAAATATATATATAAAGTTATAAACAAGTTCAATGGTACCATTTTACAGGTTAATAGAAGAAGAAAACTTCTATTAATATGTGGGGTTTTTTTCCATCAACACCAGGCTTTCCACAAAACAGGGACTGAATTAAATCTAATTAATCAACCTAAAACTGAACAATCTAAAAAATAGTTCTATTTACTTAAACAGATTAGAATCTTGTTTGTTATGATACTAAGCTCTACTGAGTTAACTGTGCATTCAAGAAGGGGGGGGCATTAGTAGAAGAATGTTTTGTTGTTGTTGTTGTTATTTTATTTTTTTCAGTGTTCCAAGATTGTTTATGCATCACAGCCAGTGCTCCATGCAATACGTGCCCTCCTTAATACACACCACCAGGCCATCCCAATCCCCCCACCCCCTACAAAACCCTCAGTTTGTTTCTCAGACTCCACAGTCTCTCATGGTTTGTCTCCCCCTCCGATTTCCCCAACTCCCTTCTCCTCTCCATCTCCCACTGTCCTCTGAGTTATTCCTTGTGCTCCACAAGTAAGTCAGAAGAATGTTTTAATGATAACTTTCTACTTTCAACAAAATGCTAGGATGCATCCAAACACAGTCAGTCTTAGGCAAAAATGTGATACAGCAGAACTTGCTTTTTCTTTTTCCTGTTTTCTACCTTCCGGGTATCCAGAGTTCTCAAACCACTTCCCTGGCTACCACATTCCCAGGTCGTATTGGTTCATTTGAAATGGCAACCTGTGTAAGAGTTTATGCTTTCCTGACAGTCTCACAAAAACATTAGCTATGTCATCCTTCTTGTAAAAACTGGTTAGCAAATTCAACAAAAAACAATTTGCAACAACGTAAAAATAGGGAATTTGTTTTGTGCTACCCAGATTTTATAAATACATATAACATATATTCTAGAATATATATTTTTATATTAAAAAATGACAAGTAAAAGAATTTCAGGTGCCAGCCCTAGACTAATGAATTGCTCTTGGGGATGTGGAAAGCAGGAAAGGCCGAAAGAATGAACACTGGTCTACTAGTCCACCTTTAGGTGGTCCCAACTCCAGTTAATAGTGATATTGTGGTTAAAAGAATCTAGTTTCAATAAGCGTGAAAATTTATTTCATTTCTGACTAAGTTCTCTAGATCATAAACTGATTCTAAATTTTCTAGAAAACTACTAGCAATCTCATTTGCTACTTAGATAACAGAGGTAATGTTTTGTGCTTCTGAGCCTGTCTAGTCATTACTTCTTTCTTCTAATCTACAATACAGGGTATTTATTTCTTATTATAGACTGTTCTGGAGTTATCTGAACCATTCCCCAATATGAAATTAGATGTGGATTTCAATTTGAGGAATCAAAAAAGTGCTCCTCCAAAAACCATTATATCCTGAATTGGGTTGAAGAGTTGGAGGGGAGGGGGGAGTTTAAAAAACATAAAAGCTTACTAGTGTAAGCTGCCAATAGCCCAGTTCTGAGACATGAAATAAATGATTACATATATACTTGGCAATTAAAAATTGTGTCCAGGAAGAACTGTTCTCTACAGTTAATACTACCTTTTTTAAACATGGTGACTAGAAAGAAATTTTAACCCACACCTCTTTCTGCTCCTCATCCCAGTGTGATTTGGCTAACATCATTTCATTTTCAACCTGTTGCTTAATATCAGTTTCTTGTTCTTTCAGCCATTTGTTCTTTTCCATCATTAGGGTATCTTGGTACTTTTCTTCAAGTTCCACCTGCAGTTTGCTTACATATTCTTCTCTTTCCTCCAATAGCTGTCTCTTTAAACAAAATTCAAGTAAATATCTCTGTATAACACTAATATTCTTCAAGTCTAATACATAAAATAATGGTTACATGCATGTAATAGCAACAGAGACAAATGATCTTCCTACATGCTAACTGTATCAGCTTAGTAAACTGTCCTATGAAGACCTTAGATCTCAAATATTGGATAAAAAAAATTTATATATGGCTATATCAAAAGAAAAAGCATCTAACTATTCAATAAATAAATTCCCAGAACACCAACTTTTTAAAAAGTGAAACTGACATTTACATTTACACCTTACCCATCATGGGACCCATTAGATATTATAGCCTAGAAAAAAAATGTATACTTCTCAAAGACTTATATTCCAATGCAAGTCAAAAATTATTGCTCTAGCTTAAAAGTTATGCATCCTGTAATAAATTCAGATTGGTATTTTTTTTTTTTACTACCAAAGACAAAATTTTTTATTGTGATATTTTTATTGTGATAAACCAGCTGAAGCATTATCAAATAGTAACTGTCAAGGGCCAGATAAAGTCTAACAATTTAAGTATTACTATAACATTCTCTACTTACTCTAGGAATCCAGTTGATCAAAAAACTCTAATTAAGGTCTACTCGGGGATCAAAATGACCTATAACAGTTTTGTTTTGGAAATTTTTAGAAATGGTTCTCCGGACATTCCACTGAGATGCCACTGAAGCCCACAGAATGTCATGCCTGAGAAGTG
Organism: Meles meles; assembly: GCF_922984935.1. Lineage (NCBI taxonomy): Eukaryota > Metazoa > Chordata > Mammalia > Carnivora > Mustelidae > Meles > Meles meles. The sequence continues at coordinate 71,737,635 of NC_060071.1, forward strand.
TACATGTGCCATCCCTACTGCCAAGCAGCAACAATGCTTGGACTCGGTGTCTCTTTACCATTAATTCCGATTTAGGACTACCTGGTTGTCTGGGTTTTTTTCTGGTTCACACCTGACCTGGCTTATTTTGGTCTGCATTGCCGTCTGATTCCTCTCCACCAATGGCAGGTGCCAAAAAGATGCCACCTCGTTTTGCTCAGTGTTGCATGGTTTCAGAAATTCTCTGGTGACTAAAGGACCCATTTCCTCACACTCAAGTCATGGAAACTACAGTTGTACTAACACTATAGGACAGTCTCCATCACATGGCTGAGAAAGTTGTCCAGGCTCATATCACATATCACTGTTATTTTCTGTTGACTTTAGAAGGAATCCTCAAATTGTCTTACTTGTCTACATCTATCCTTCAGGAGTTGTTTCCATATGTATCTACATTTCCTTTTGACTCAGCACAAAACAAAAATTGCTACCAATTTTCTGTGTATTTGTATGTTTGTGCATAGATCAGCTTTGCTACATAGTAAGCCAGCCAAAATTTAACAAAACTCAACTAAAACAGCAAACATCTATTATTTCTCATGATTCTCTGGGTCAGCTGGGTGGTGGTTCTGACCTAAGTCAATGCAGCTGATCTCTGCAGGCAGTTGAGGTTATATGGTCTAAGAGGGCTCACTCACATGTCTGGGTGTTAGCTTAATGTCTGGCTAGAAGGACGACTTTGTCACATGGGTCATCACCCAGCAGGTTATCCCAGATCATTCACATGGTGGTGGTCAGTGTTCCTCAGAGCAGGTCAAGCTTGTAAGCCCCAAAGCACAAATGCTTTTTAAGGCTCTTTTTGCATATACTGATGTCCCATTGCCCAAAGTAGGTCATGCAGCCAAGATCAGACTCAAGGGATAACAAACAGACCACTTCCTACTGAGAATAGCCACAAAGTCACACTACAATACTATAGCATGCATTCACTGACGGGAAGAGCATGTGGCCATTTTTGCAATCTACCACAATGAGGAAAACCTTGCTTTCCTCTCTTCATAGAAGTAAAGTAATAAATTAATTAAAACTAAAAAAAAAAAAAAAAAAAGGAAAGTAATAGATCTATTGAGCACTGGGGATCTGCCATTTGAACATCCTAATGGGAATACCTAATTTTTAAAGTTTTATCATTAAAGAGAAGTAAATTTCCAGATGGCTTTAAAACATTTAAACTTTGCATGCCCAAGACAGCAAAAGAATTCTAACTTCTAAGGAATGACTTAGCATGTATTACAATTAGTATAAATGAGTCTTAAGGTATATGGAAATGACATTATGAATGGGAATACTGCCCACCTTTGCCTTGTCTGCAAATTCATGACCTCCAATGATTACTATACAGTCTGAAGGGCTCTGTGTTTACGTTTTTCCCATTCTCTGAACAAGCCAGGCTAACATGTGAGGCAAGTTCTCTGTTTTAATAAAAGTTTTAAAACTTGGAATTGAGTTCTACTTAACCCACAGTCTGACTCAATAAGTGTTTCAGAAAAGAACACATATGGAACAGGAAAATAACACCCTAGGATTCTTGGGGTTACCTATCTTATAAATTCTGTATCCAGACTAAGTTACTGACCTGAAAGCCAACTGCAGGGAAAATGGCTATGTCCTGCAGAGAAGGACTACCCTGAAGTTCCCTAGCTTGCTTGAGTTTAGTAAGAGTCTTCCATGGTGTGCGTATGAGACATTTCCTAGGAAAACAGATCGGTATATCTTTGCCTACCTCTGGAGGATATGAAAAGATTAATAAATTTCTCTTAAATTTAAAACTCTGTTCTGTCTGGCTTACGAAGATCACTAAATTTTATAACGGGTTTGTGTAAGTCTAAATAAGAAACTAAAGTATTCCCAGAGAAGGAATAAATTCTACTTCTCATGTGTTTAAGTACTTGGGCCCTCTCAGTGGGGTTGGGTATAACTAAAAAGGGCTAGCACAAGGCAGTCTTGTAGGGTGATAAGTCTTTTGTACCCTCATCACTCCATACCTGTGTTAAATCCTGTGTTAAAAAAGTGTATAGAACGCTAAACCGAATTAAAAGTCAATTTCACTGTATGACAATTTGAAATTTTTAAAGAAAAAAATTTAACCTCTGAGTTTTTTTTGGAAGGGCCAAATAGCAGGGTTTTTTTGTTGTTGCTGCTTTAAGATTTTATTTACTTATTTGACAGAGATTACAAGTAGGCAGAGAGGCAGGCAGAGAGAGAGAGGAGGAAGTAGGCTCCCGCTGAGCAGGGAGCAGAGGCTCAATCCCTGAGACCCTGAGATCATGACCTGAGCGGAAGACAGAGGCTTTAACCCACTGAGCCACCCAGGCAACCCAAATAGCAGTTTTAACTTTCCTTCCTGCTGTGGTGCACAAGCATTCATGAGCCAATGTCGTATCTGCTGTTAACTGCAAGTGGCTGATTATATGAGATCCAATTTTATAGCTAAACTGATTCTTTTAAAAGTACCAAAAAATAATAAGTCAATCGGAGAAAGACAACTATCATATGATCTCCCTGATATGAGGACGTGGAGATGCAACATGGGGGGTTAGAGGGATAGAAGAATAAATGAAACAAGATGGGATTGGGAGGGAGACAAACCATAAATGACTCTTAATCTCACAAAACAAACTGGGGGTTGCTGGGGGAGGTGGGATTGGGAGAGGGGGAGGGGGTTATGGACATTGGGGAGGGTATGTGCTATGGTGAGTGCTGTGAAGTGTGTAAACCTGGCGATTCACAGACCTGTACCCCTGGGGATAAAAATACATTATATGTTTATAAAAAAATAATAAAAATTTTTTTTTAAAAAGTACCAAAAAATATATTCCTGAAAGGAATGACCTCTTTGAGAAGTGTTTTTCTGTTCTTTGTCAACTTATATATTTAAAAAGAAGTAATCCCAGTAGAGTTCTTCCCCTATTTTAATTTTTTTAAACATTACTGAAAGCTAAGTTCTTAATTTCTAAGTAATTTAATATACTTTCTAAATTTTATACTGCCAGCACTAACTCAAATAGATCCCTTTAGAAGTTCTTTTTCAATTAGATGATATGTGTACATGGCATGTTATTTTTTTTTTTAAAGATTTTATATATTTATTTGACAGACAAAGATCACAAGTAGGCAGAGAAGCAGGCAGAGAGAGAGGGGGGAAGCAGGCTCCCTGCCAAGCAGAGAGCCCGATGCGGGGCTCAATCCCAGGACCCTGAGATCATGACCTGAGCTGAAGGCAGAGGCTTTAACCACTGAGCCACCCAGGTGCCCCGGCATGTTATTTTTATCATACTAATCTACTCAAAAATAATCAAAATATTAAATGAGCTGAATTCCTCACCTGCTCTTTACTAATTCCTTTTGAGCCTGTAGTAGCAATAGCCTGCTTTAATGTAACTTTGTTCAGAAAACCTCTATATAGAACATTTACTCAAGCCTTTAAAAATATTTTCTAATCTTGACGCAGGTGGCTTTCAAATTGTGGTCTGTAGGTTGGTCCAAAGTGGAAGGGAGAGTCAGACGTGCGTCTGGATGAGACTCCCGCCAGGACAGAGAAGAAGAGAGAGGTGACTGTTTACATGTGATTTTACTTCTGGACACTCACCAATAGCAACTTGGAAGATTCAGGCAGGAGGAGGGAGTAGAGTAGCCCCTCTGGCTTCCCTAAAAATGAGAAATTCCCTGAAAGATTGGGTCACACTAACAGTGTGACCTTGCTCTCCATAGCTCCATAAGTTCCAAGTTCAAATTCCTGCCCTTCTCCCCAGAAGAAGAAAATGATACTTAGGTACTGAGAGAGAAGTGGGTCAAAGGAAAATGTGTCTGAGGGAATATTTTGTGCAGTGCTCACAGGACTAGGCAGGTTTGCCTGCAGCCAAAAAATGATTGCAAAACAAGGATCCCTGGGTTTCAGAATCAAAGTGACTTGGGTCCATTCTTATTTATTTATTTTTAGAACCCTATTTTGCTTCTTAGAATAAATATATAAGGAAGAATCCTTTTCTTCTATATGTACATTTTCTACTTAGGCTTTACTAACCATCTCAATACTTACTATACGTTGTGAGCTATACTGATGTGATACAGCCAAAAGCACAGAGACTTCGTATGCCTTCCCCAGTTCACAAGAGAACAAGTGCATTGGTTTCCACAACAACAGTGAGGCCAGAGGGATGAGATGGAGCAAAGAGAACATGAACTTGCCCCATACCTTCTCCTGAGCCTGTTGCTCCTTTTCAATGGTCTTCCTGAGAGTTGATTCCAAGTCATCCTTCTCTCTGCACACCTCCAGGTAACATTCTTGCACAGCAGCCATCTCCTTATTCATCTTGTCTAAGTCAGACCTTGGTACAAAAAACCGGCAACTAAATGACCACAAAATAATACAAGGGCTGCAAAACAATTTTCCTCTCAAGTATGGAACAGAATACTGTCTCTACAGCGTAAAGGGTAGCTACATGCTCCTGTTCTTACCTAAGTTGCAAGCGAGCCCCCTCATAAACTTCAAAGAGCTGCTGCTTCTCCAGAGCATGCTTTGCTAGGAGGCTTTCCCGAATTTGGGCTTTCATGGCTTCATGGTGCTGCTGGTAAGTCCTCTCACACCTAGAAAGAGAGCAGACAGTAGAATCTGTGGCAGTACCCAGTGTTACCAGAAACACCAAGATGAACTGGTTTCTTTTCCTTCCTTCCCTACCCACTCCCTCCCTCTGATACAAATTATAATTAAGGTCAGGTTGGTTTTCCCCAACCAAAAGTGGTAATAATTAATTCCCAATGGATGAGCTTAAAGAATCTTCAAAATCGTCTTTCTTGTTTCTAGAGAAAAATTAGAAACTTGGATATGAAAATGTCCCAATCCTTCACACAGATAATGGTCTTTGGTTGAGGATTATTGATAAAAAATTAATTGAAATAATACGGTATAGTTCCAAAATTCTAAGGTATCTAGATTAAACGTAAATACAGAAGTACCCAACTCACAAGTAAGTTATGCTCCAAAAATCTGTTTCCAAGTTTATGATTTGGTATTTGGAAGACATATGCCCTCCCACAGATTTCTTCCTAATAAAGAATAGTTTCCCAGACAGTCTATAAAAACCATAAAGCTATACTATTTCAATGAACTACTTTTGATGGTGCTATAGAACCCAACCCCCTACATAACATCATTCCCATGGAAAAATGTGTTCTGAATTCTAATTTGAGAAGCCAGGGACTCCCCTTCTTCTGTCTAAGATCTCAGCAGGGAGGGCTCACTCCATAACTTCTCTTGAATCTTTTTTTTTTTCCTAAGCGGGGACTGGAGGGCAGAAGGTGGAGGCAGGCATTAGACCTCTACGTAGACTTTACCTATCCACAGCCTCCTGTTTATCACGGTCAAAATCTTGTACCATTTGTCTCATCTGACTACATAAGTCTTGATTTGTATTTCTCAGTTTTTCTTCAGTTTCTTTAAGTTCCTAGATACAAAAGAATAAAGTAGTTAGAGGAAATAAACATCATTTTCACTGATTAGTCCAATCTTATCTTTTAATATCCTCTGTGCTTTATCTCTATCCTGTAACATTGATGAATCATTTTCATAATTCTACAAAGTCTCTTTATAACCCCTGTAAGAGTATAGATTCACTTATTTGACAAGTAGCTTTCTGATAGGGTTAAGACTTAAAATTTTGAATTCATTTTGAACTGTATGACATGAGAACATTTTTATTTATTTATTTATTTTAAGATTTTTATTTATTTATTTGACAGACAGAGATCACAAGTAGACAGAGAGGCAGGCAGAGAGAGAGGAAGGGAAACAGGCTGCCCGCTGAGCAGAGAGCCCGATGCGGGGCTCGATCCCAGGACCCTGGAATCATGACCTGAGCCGAAGGCAGAGGCTTTAACCCACTGAGCCCCCCAGGTGCCCCTGACATGAGAACATTTAACCAGAGAAGTATTAGCTAAGCAAGGTCTTAAAATAAGTCTTAGAATTCAATAATCTTCACAACTATATAAATAAACAAGGTTTAACTTTTTGGTCAAGAGAAGAACACCTCTAGTAGCCATGTTTCTCTATAGACAGGAAACTAGAATCACCTTCTCATGAAACTACTACCTCATGATCAATAAAGGGGAATAACTGGAATCCTTAGTCACCTACTAAATAAACCTGTCAACTAAATCACATTGCCTCTGGATTTTTGAGAAGTCTGTTATATCCTTTGAATTTAATGAGGCCATAAAAATTCTCACAAAATATAGGAAACTTTTTTAATCACCTGATTTTGTTGTTGTAAAACGTGAATTTCATTTTTAAGTCGCAGAATGTCATCTTTGACAATCATATCAGAAGTAGAAGAGCCAGGCCATAATTGATTAGTTCCATTTTCTGAGGTCTCTATTTTAGTCTAAATGTTAAAAAGAAATCAGAAGTTTTCAGGTTTTTAAAAAATTTTAAGTTCTGCTTTTGAATGAATTTATACCTTCAAAGAAACTGCAAAAACAACACAAATAATTTCCATATAACTTTTATCACCATCCCTAAATATAACCACAGTACAATGATCAGAACCAGGAAATTAACAAGGATATAGTACTATTAACTAATCTGCAGACCCTATAAAAAAATTCTCCAATTTTCCTCTCACGTCCATTTTCCTAATTCAGGATCCAATCAACGATTCCACATTGCATTTAATTGTCATGTCTCCTTAGTCTCCTTCAATCTAGGGATAGTTCAGTCTTTGTCTTTCAAACTTATGACATTTTTTTTTTAAAGAGTATCAACTAATTATTTTGTAAGATGTCTTTCAATTTGGGTTTCTCTGATATTACTTCATTATTAAATTCAGGTCATCCATTTTTGTCATAAATACCACAGAAGTGATGTGTGTGCTTTAGGAAACAGAGGATGTCAATGCCTGTCATCACTGATGATGGTCAGTAAATGAAGGTGGTTGTCTGCAGCACCTTCACTGTAAAGTCATAATTTTTCTACTTGTTATTAGGAATAATATGAAGAGATACTTGGAGACTATGCAAATATTCTATTTTTTATCTTACACCCACGAAGTTTAACATCTCTTCTATTTCTGTACTTATTTGTTTGCATAACCAGTATTAACTCATAGATCTGTATTTTATTCAAGGTACAATTTTTAAGACTCATGACAGACTTTGGCAAGTTGTTTCCCACAAGGCCATGCAAATGTACACGGTCAGATAGTCTGAGCGAATCTGTCCAACTCTCTTTGCCTCCAATGGCAGTGACTCTCAGAATTATTGTACTTGATGGGGTAAGGGTAGCCAACAATTGCTTTCATTTGCATTTCTTGCATTGCCATCATACCAGAACCTCTTACATACCTTCACTGTTTGTTTTTCATCTTCCCAGATTTGCCTGTTTATAGGACTTCTCATTTTCCTCTCACCTGTAAGTGTCTTCCTTACCTACCTTTATACCTTTATGAATTCTTTATTCATTGTGGGGGCCACAGAGATTTTTTTTTTTTAAATATCTACTACATTTGACTTGTGGGTTTATGTATTTACCTGAAGTCTAAGCTTTCTTTCACAATGTCTGAAAAATATCCTGTATTGAGATTCATTCTTCTCATTGGGGAGATAATGTGCACCTCACTCATGTGTGGGGTGGCGGAACACCAAGGTTCTGGTTCAGTCTTCCATTTCATAGCCTTCGCCTTTCTTTACAGGGAGACTGCTCTAGGTGTTGACTTTCCCCTTTCACTTGCCATCATTGCCCAGAAGCCATGCTTTTACTCTAGTCAGAAAAGAGAAGAGCTACAAATACCTACTATTACGTTCTCTCTAAATGTAGGGGTACTAATGAGACTTTCAAGGATTTTACTGACTCATTAGAATGGCCTTTTTTTTTTTTAACTTGGACCCCACTTTTTAAAGTTTATGATACTCATTTGTGCTTCCTTCCTCATTGGCAAGTTTTTATTCCTGAGACGAAATGACTGAAAATAACATCATACTGATATATGGGAAAACAATTTTCATGGCTAGCTATGACACTCAGTTTTGACATATTATCACACTGCAGGCAGACAGACACTAGATACTTATACCTATCAGCACAAAGCCCTTATGAAAATCTTTAAAAAGAAAAACACCACTTGAGTGTCACAGTGAAACTTCTTTCTAAAGTTGGAATACTAAAGACATTACCTTCGAGAAAATAAGACATGTAATACACCAATTCTCACATATCTTCCTAATTTCTATGTCTAAAAAGATTCTAGCTAGGAACCTTCTGAGCTATTGAACACTGCCTATCAAGTATCTTGGAATCAGAGTATGGCTTTAATGGCTTTAACCACAGCTCATAGTTAGGTAATGATCTCTACTGAGTATCAGATACAGAAAGGCCTCTGTGTTTTATTATTATGCTAACAAAAAATTCCATGTGGCTATGGGTCCTGACTGCTAGACTGATCTTCCTAAGAACTTTACTACATTCTACCTAAATGGCCCAGTTGTTCAATTGGAATGAACAGCAGAGGATTTGGTCCATTCCCAATCAGTGCACAGTGCTGCATTTGGACAAGCTACTAACCTTCATCACTTATGATCCTGGAAATGTCAGAGAGCAGCACTGTTTGAACAGTCAAATGACATGAAAGCAAAAACAACAGACTCTTTGCGATAATCTGTAATTGTTCTGTATAAAATGGATATGAGCAAACATAAAATATACAAGGTTATAAAGCAGTAAAAATAGTAATACTTTTAAATGTTCATAAAGGAAACATGCTAAGTAAGATTACACAGTACATATTCTTGCTTGCCTTTTCAATACTTAGAAAGACTTTAAGAAAGGATTTTGATGACCTAATTCTCTTTAAAAAGATATCTGAGCGGGGCGCCTGGGTGGCTCAGTTGGTTAAGCGACTTCCTTCAGCTCGGGTCATGATTCCAGAGTCCTGGGATCGAGTCCCGCATCGGGCTCCCTGCTCCTTGGAGAGTCTGCTTCTCCCTCTGACTTTCTCCCCTCTCATGCTCTCTCTCTCAAATAAATAAATAAAATCTTTAAAAAAAAAAAAAGATATCTGAGGAAGTTTAAATTGACATGTTCTCGCTCTTAACATCCTTACACCAAGCAGAGAAACTCAACATTATATCATTAATGTCAGGATTTAATATTATTCTAAAAACTGATATAATATCTATATGTTTTTGGCTTCAAAGATTCCAGAAAGATTGAGTTTATACAATATAGACTTTCATTCACATGCCCTACTCCCTACTTACATCAGCTTATTTGCTACAACCTCTCATATACTTCTGCTCATGGCTAAAATGTTTCTTCCTACTTTCTCTCCTGCATTTATCCTTCAGGACAGAGATCAAACATTCTCTCCTTAAAGACCTCACTAAGGCTTGCCTTACCATCTCTCCTACAAACATGCCTGGTTAGTTATTCCATCTCAGAGCACTTTGTAACTAGCATCATCCTTACTACACAAAGTTATACACATCCATCTCCTTACAGACCTGTACTGTTGAATATGGTAGCCACTAACCTCATATGGCTATAGAGCACTTGAAAAATGTTCATTGACAGATGAATGGATAAAGAAGATGTGGTACACAAACCACAAACACACACACACACACACGATGGAATATTAGCCATCAAAAAAAATGAAATCTTGCCATTTGCAATGATGTGGATGGAACCAGAGGGTATTACACTAAGCAAAATAAGTCAGAGAAAGACAAATACCATATGATTTCACTCATATGTGGAATTTAAGAAACAAAACAGATGAACAGAGGGGAAGGGAAGGAAAAATAAAATAAGATGAAAACAGAGAGGGAGGCAAGTCATGAGAAACTCTTAACTATAGAAAACAAAGTGTTGCTGGAGGGGAAGTGGGTGGGGGATGGGGTAACAGGGTGATGGGCATTAAGGAGGGCACTTGAAGTAATGAGCACTGGGTTTTGTATAAAACGGATGAATCACTAAATTCTCCCTCTGAAACTAATAATAGCATATGTTAATTAAATTGAAATTAAATAAAAAATTATCAAGAAAGAAATGTGTCTTGTCCAAATTGAAATGTGCTGTAAGTAGATAATACATGTTAGATTTCAAGGACTTGGCACAAACACAGAAAATGTAAACCATCTCATTAATAATTTTATATTGATTACATACTGAGAAGATAATATTTTTAATATATTGGGTCGAATAAAATATATTCTTGAAATTAATTTCACCATTACTTTTACTTTAATGGGATTACTAGAAGATTTTAAATTACATAGGTGGCTCCATTATATTGCTATTGGGATAGTATGGTTCTAGATTCTAAATTCCTTCAAGGGATGGCCATTGTTTCTTTTCATTGAATCCCCCAAGACCTTGCACAGAATAGCTTTACCAAAAACAAAAACCAAAAAGAAATAAACAAAAAAACACCTTAAGCTGAACAGTTTGCTCTATTCCATATACCCCCCAATCCTGCTTTCTAATGTTACAGACTAAGTAGAAAGCTCATTAGAAATGTGGGAAATAAGTAAAGGCATAGTTTGAAGGTGTCCATGGGCTAATTAAATGACTGTGAACTTGAGTGTTCATCTAAAAAAAATACCCGTTGGTTAAATTACTACTTCCTCCAGCTTCATTTTCCTCTTCTGTAAAGTGAGGACACTAACTAAAAGATATAAAAGTGGATTCAATGGGGCGCCTGGGTTGCTCAGTGGGTTAAGCCGCTGCCTTCGGCTCAGGTCACGATCCCAGGATCCTGGGATCGAGTCCCGTGTCAGGCTCTCTGCTCAGCGGGGAGCCTGCTTCTACCCTGCTCCCTCTTTCTCTGCCTGCCTCTCTGCCTACTTGTGATCTCTGTCTGTCAAATAAATAAATAAAATCTTTAAAAAAAAAAAAAAGTGGATTCAATGATTCTGACTTAACTGGTTTCTGTGCCGATTCCACTCATACCACCACCACTACATAATTAATTTCCTTATGTAGAATGATGCTTATTACAGGAGCATGGGCCAGAGAATTCTTATGGACAAAATGCTGAAATATCTAGCTGTGAAGAACTTAAGACTACAACATCATTGGTACAAGCCAATCTTGAGGAAATACAGGTAATTTGTTACGTAGACTGTTTCCTTGGATTTGTGGTAAAGGAATTTTACCTAATCAGCATCTCATTTATGAGATGCCAGGAGGAACTAGAAGATATATTACTTTATGTGGCATTCCCCTCTTTATACTTTACTTCTAAATAATGTCAAATGAAACCCTGGGAGACAAAGGTTTGATTTAAATGTGAAGACTGTAAACATTTTCTTTATTTAACTTTTTAAAAATGGGTTTTTGATGACAAATTCTACAAACCTCAGCCGTGATGCTTTTTTCATCCTTCTCCGCTTGTTGGAGACCTTCAATTTTCTTGTGACAGTCTCTGAGATCATTTTGTAACTGAGACACCAGGTGACGTTTCACAGAGTTGCTTCCCAGCAAACGCTGCACTTCTGCTTTCAGCTTCAGAATGACCTCATCTTTGGAAAGTTCGTCCTTTGGCTCTTCTTGCTGTACAGTGCTAATGGAGAAATTATCATATTTAATATTAAAGCAAGTAACAAATCAAGCATGGTTAGTCCTTGAAAATAACTGACTGCAGTTGAGACCATGTTTTGTGACCGTGTATACAACTATAAACTAGTATTTCAAAAACAATTTTAAATTCTTTCATACACAACGATATCACCCTTGCTACGTCCCCGTATATAGAAGTCTATTGATAAGACTACGATTATGCTTAGACCACCTGCCTCACTGAAAAGAGCTGAACCATGTGAACTTCAGTATGGCATGCTTTTTTCGCTTTTGGTTAAGTTGCATGCTTTATATACATGCCCTTTATGAGCCAAAGAGAAACAACACAAAAATAAAGGAGGCAGTGAAAAAGTAAGATACTAGTCATCCTAACAATTTCTGTATCTCTTTTATTAATACACAAATATGAGTGGTTATCTGAGCAACTGGGGAAAAAAATAACAAAAATAAAAGCCATGTTAATTTAATTCCAAATTTAGTTTCAATAAATTTCAAAACTGGAATGAGAATGAGAAATCTGCACCATGCCATAATAGATTAATAGTACCAAATTTCTCTTCCTGCCTTAAAAAACAAGAAAACCACATAAAATACGTGAAATGATCATTTTCAATCATTAGACAACAGACAGCACAGCATAATGATCCTCAGGAAAGAAAAACAAACAAGGAGAGCCCTATCCATGCTCATTCCTGTTTTCTCCCCAAGAAGTTTCCCAGTCTGTGGCACAGGAAGAGAAAAGCCAAAGGCAGCCTAGCAATCTTACCACGTTGCAGAGTTCAGTTTGGGAAGGACAAATGGCTAGAATTTGATGAAGAAAATACTATGGGAAAGATAACTACAGAGAGAGCTCTAGAGATCTGTATATCCATGTGAGAATATTACTGCAAGGCCAGGGAAAGAGTCACAGGAAAGGAACAGGGCTGGGAATACTGCAGGTTCCAAAGAACCATAGTGGAAAGACCTAATTCACAAAATATCAAATACTGCCTTAGTAATGGGGCCAAATTAGGCCCACATTAAATAAAGACTGCTCTAAATCTGACCTAACAAAACCTATAAAGAAGCCTTAAAAGGACCAAAGGGATTCCAGGAAACTTAAGTGTGCCACAGAAAAAGAATAACAATATTTTTAAAATCAAACAAGATTAACATCTCAAACATAAAATTCAAAATGTTCAGCATCCAATCAAAATTTACCAGGCATGCAAATAGAAAAAGAAAATATAAACCATAACCAGGAGAAAAATCAATCAACAGAAACTGACCCAGCAACAATGCTGGCAGTAGAACTAATTATATTTCATATGTTAAGGTAAGAGAAACAATACGAACACAATGAGAAATAAAGGATATAAAAATGACCCAAACCAAACTTCAATGAAAAATTATAACATCCGAAATGAAAAATATCCTGGATGAGATTAACAGCTTATTTAATTTACATTAATTATTAATGCAGAAAAGATCAGCAGATATAAAGACATAACAATAGAACCCTATAAAATTAAAAATGGAGAGAAAGACTAAAACAGAAATATACTAAGCATGTTAAGTTTTCTAACCCCATTGTAACTGAAATCTCAGAAGAGGAGAGGGGAAGGGGACCAAAACAAATTTGTTTATTCTTTTAAAGATCTTACTTTTTTTCAGAGAGAGAGAGAATAAGCACAGCGGGAGAGGGGCAGAGGGAGAGGGGGAAGCAGACTCCTGACTGAGCAGGTAGCCCAACAGAGGGCTTAATCCCAGAACCCTGGGATCATGACCTAAGCCAAAGGACTGAGCCACCCAGGCACAACCCAATTTTTTTTAATGATCAAAATTCTATTTGATGAAAATTAAAACCCTATTAAAACCTACAAGCTCGGGGCACCTGGGTGGCTCAGTGGGTTAAAGCCTCTGCCTTCTGCTCAGGTTATGATCCCAGGGTCCTGGGTTTGAGCCCCACATCAGGCTCTCTGCTCAGCAGGGAGCCTGCTTCCCCCCTCTCTCTCTGCCTGCCTCTCTGCCTATTTGTGATCACTATCTGATAAATAAAATATTTTAAAAAAACACAAAACAACAACAACAAAAAAAAAAACCCTACAAGCTCAATGAATCTCAAGCAGAAAATGAAGAAAACCACTGTAAGTTATATTATCAAATTGCTGAAAACCAAGATAAAGAGAGAGTGCAGGAAGACTCCTGGAGAGGTGAGAACCAGAGAAAGGAGTCATAAATTCTGTGCCTCAGTCTAAGCCCTGAACTATGCATGCACAGAACAGACTTACAAACCTGCAGAGTAAATATTTGGAGAATTTAATTGAGATGTAAACCACACACACAAATCTCACAATGACTAACTTTTGAGCTATGCATATAAAAGACAGATTCAGACCAATGTGGCAAAGGCTTGGACAAATAAACTGAGATTTGAAACTCCATACAAGTTTCTACACAACTTAAAAATCTGAACTTCTAATACAGGCATTCCTAGGTGATATCACAGATTTGGTTGCAGACCACCACAGTAAAGCAGACAGTGTAGTAAGTGACTCAAATGAAGTCAACTAAGTGAGTAATACCATTGTATCTAAAAAACAATATACAAACTTTACTTAAAAAATACTTTCTTGCTAAAACATGCTGACCATTGTCTGAGTTTTAGTGAGTTGTAATCATAGAACACAGATCACCATAACAAATATAATATGAAAGTTTGAAATATAGTACAAATTACCAAAATGTGACATAGAGACATGAGATCTGAGATCAGCAAACACTGTTGGCAAAATAGCATCAATAGACTCGCTTGATGCAGGATTGCCAATCTGTAAGGAAATACAGTATCTGCAAAGCACAATAAAACAAGGTGTGCCTGATCATAATCTAAAATTACTCGACATGCAACTGACCAAGAAAATGGACCAATCTGCAAGAAAAAAAAATCTACAGATGATGAAAATGCTGGAGCTATCACAAAGAGTTTTCAAAGTTTAAAGCACCTATCATGTCTCTGTTCTATGAAATAAAGGGAAACAAATTTAAAATGAATGAAAAGATAGGAATTCTCAGCAAATAAAAACTATAAAGGAATCAAAAAGAAATGTTATCATTGAAAAATACAGTATTTGATGGGGTGCCTGGGTGGCTCAGTGGGTTAAAGCCTCTGCCTTCGGCTCAGGTCATGATCTTGGGGTCCTGGGATCGAGTCCCGCATTGGGCTCTCTCCTCAACAGGAAGCCCCCCCTCTCTTTCGGCCTTCCTCTCTGCCTACTTGTGATCTTTCTCTCTGTGTCAAATAAATAAATAAAATCTTTGAAAAATAAAAAAAAAAGAGAAAAAAGAAAAATACAGTATTTGAAAGTTAAAAGAAAAAAAAATCCTCACTAGACAAGTTTAATAAAACTCAGCAGAACAAAGAGTGAGTAAACTTAAATATAGCTCAATAGAAATTAACCAAAATGAAACAGGAAAAAAAAATTGGAAAAAAATGAAGTGTCTCAGGAACCATGGGACAATATGAAAAATTTAAGTTGTATAATTAGAGACCTAGAGTAGGAGAGAAGAAGCAGGGACAGAAAAGATATTTGAATAATGGTCAACATTCCATGAGTCTGGTAAAAGACATAATAAATTTACATTTTCAATAAACTTGGTGAACCCTAAATGGACTAAAAAAAAAAAAAAACCCCACACTTAAGACACATCATAATCAAAGTGTGAAAAGGAGAAAAAAATCTTGAAAACAACAAAAGTTAAACAACACATTACACACAAGACAATGGTCCAAATAACAACAGGTTTCTCTTCTGAAACCACCAAGGCCAGAGACAGTCCAAGAACATATCTTCAAAATGCTGAAATAAAAGAACAATTGGTCCAGAATTCTATAATCAGGAAATAAAACGACATCATCTAAGGAAGCTTAGAAGAAATGCTAAAGAAAATTCTTCAATTTAACGGAAAATGTCATCTATAAAAAACTACAGGGACGCCTGGGTTGCTTAGTGGGTTAAGCCTCTTCCTTCGGCTCAGGTCATGATCTCAGGGTCCTGGGATAGAGTTCCACATTGGGCTCTCTGCTCAGCAGGGAGCCTGTTTCCTCTCTCTCTGCCTGCCCCTCTGCCCACTTGTGATTTCTGTCTCTCTGTCAAATAAATAAAATCTTAAAAAAAAAAAACACTACAAAACATTACTGGAGAGAAACTAAAGAAAACATAAATAAAGAGAGAGTTACAACATGTATGTTCTGAAATTGGAAGACTCAATTTTTTCTCTTCCTCCAGCTTTATTTAGGTATAACTGACAAATAGCAATTTCTTAAGGTGTCCATTCTCTCCAAATTGGTCTATAGATTCAACATAATCCCAATTAAAAGTCAGTAAACTTTGTTGTAGAAATTGACTACCTAATCATTAAATTCATTTTGTAATGCAAAGAACTTAGAATATTCAAAACAATTTTGAAAATAAAGTTGAAGGACTTGTCCAAAACATTTCAACACTTTACTGTAAAGCTACAGTATCAAGACTGTTATTAACCCAAAGGGTAGGGGAACAGAACGGAAAGTATAGAAACAGGCCACAAATGGTCAATTAATTATCAGCAAAGATACCAAGGCAATTCAATGAGGAAAGAGAAGTTTTTCTGACGAATGGTATCAGATCAACTGGATATTGATATGAAAAAATTGAGAGTGGTGCAACCAGTACAACCTAATTTAGAACATCTCAACATCCCAAAAAAGAAATCCTATGCCTACATTCCTCATACATTCCTCATTACCCCTTCTTGTCCTCACAACTCCAAGCAACCACTAATCTACCTTCTACCTATGGATTTGCCTATTCTGTATATTTACATTTACATTTACCTCATACCATACTAAAAAACTATTCATAATGGACCATAGATATAAATGTAAGAGATAAAACGGTCAAATTTCTAAAGTCCTAAGAAAATTTCTGTGACACAATTACATTAGAACAAAAAACATGAACTCTTTTAAAAGAGATAACTGATCAATTTGAATTCATAAAAACTTAAGCTTTTGCTCTTCAAAAGATACATTAAGAATGTGGTAAGGAAAACCAGAGCAGAAGAAAATATTCACAACATATATATCAGAGAAAGGGCTTGTATCCTGGAATAAATAAAGATAAAACAACATATATAAATGGCAATTAAGCACATCAGAAAAAAAAAAAAGGAAAAGAGAAGCACATCAAAAGATGCTTAGGGGCATCTAGGTGGCTCAATCAGCTCAGTGTCCAACTGCTGATTTCGGCTCAGGTCATGATTCAGAGTTGTGAATTTAAGCCCAGTGTCAGCTCCTTCCACCCTGGCCCCGAACCTGCTTAAAATTCTCTCTCCCCTGCACTTCCCCTCCCTCTTGCACACGTTCTATCTCTCTCTAATCAATCAATCAAAAAAAAAAAAAAAGATGCTTAGATCATGGGTCATTAGGTAAATAAAAATTAAACCACAGTAGATTACCAATACACGCTACAAATTTAAAAAGATGAATACCACCAAGTTTTAACAAAAATGTAGAACAACCGAAACCTCAGACATTGCTTCTGGTAATGCAAAATAGTATGGTCACTTTGAAGAACAGCATTCATACTATCAATATCCTAGTAAAATAGAAGGACTCTAATGTAACCTTAAAGAGAAAACGATTTGGAGCATAAGTGAAACAAAAAAGCTACAATTATCTCCACTAGCAAATGATATATACTCCTATCTCGTAAAACCTAAAATATAATGGAAAAATTACTACAAACAGTAAGAGAATTAAAAAGTAACAGGTTATAACAAAAAATATAGAAATCATATGTGCAAACATTATTCAAGAAGAAATAGAAATGAATACCCTACTTACTATTGCAAAAATATCTAATCATAAATTTTACAAGATTTGGGCAAAAACCTAAATATAAAAAATTCCAAAACACTCTTGAGAAACAAAAATAGATTTAAGCAAATGAAAAGGCATGTTATATTCTTAGATAAAAAAATTCAGTATCAATAATATCAATCTCCCTAAGAACTGGGAGATATGTTTAATGTGATCCTAATAAGAATTAGGATCGTATTCTATTGTATTCTCAGGATTTTTTTCCAGGAGTAGAACAAGTTAATTATAAAGTTCGTTTGCACATGTAAACAAGCAAGACCCATCAGAAAAACCCTAACAAAAACAGCAATTCCAGAGAGATGGTAAAACTCAAGTATAAGGTAAATTATTAAAGCTTTTAGAAGGCAGCATAGGATAATAGGAAAGGTTTAGTTTTTGTTTTTTAAGATTGATTTGTTTATTTTAGAGAGAAGGCACATGAGTGTATGAGCAAGGGGAGGGACAGAGGGAGAGAGAGAATCCTTGAGTCAACTCCCCACTGAGTGCAGAGCCCCAAGTACCAGGACCCTGAGACCATGACCAGAGTCAAAACCAAGAGTTCGCCACTTAACCAACTGAGCCACCCAGGTGCCCCAACAGGAAAGATTTCTTAAAGGAAACATAAAAAGTACTAACCATGATTGACAAATTTGACTACAGTTAAAAAACTTTCATTCATCAAAACACAAAAGGTTAAAAAGTGAGAAGATATTTACAATACACATTACTGTCAAAGAACTCCTATCTGAAACAGATATTTAAAAAAGAAAAACTGCTACATTTCAACAGAACACATGCACACGCAAACACAAAGTCATTTAAAAACTGAGGAGGGACATGAGCAAGTCACACACACACACACACACACACACACACACACAAAGCCAATAAAGTTTTTCTCAATGGAGCTCAGTCTCATTAGTAATCCAGGATAATGGATTATGTGGAAAACCCAATAGAATACCACAACACATTAAATGGCTGAAATAAACAACTTAAAATATCAAGTGTCAGCAAAGAGACAGAGCAATTAAGAATTTCATACACTTCTCATGTAAAGGTAAATCGGCACAACCACTATGGAAAACAGGTTGGCATGACCTCTTAAAGTTTGAAATACACATACCACAAGCAATTTCACCTCTAAGTATATACCCAACAGAAATGTATGCACATTGCACTAGGAAGGAACACTAAGAATCTATGGTTAGTAGAATGGAAAGTAAGCTGGAATATTCATACAACTAAAGATACATGTTAAATATTTATATATGTAAATGAATGAGCTACAGTTACATGCTACACCATGAGTCTCACAACAAAATGTTAAGTGAAAAAAAGTCTGAAGAACACCTATATATATGAAAAACACACAGCTAGCACTCATGCTTAGTGGAGAATGACCAAATGCTTCCCTGTAAGATGAGAAGCAAAACAAGAATATCAGTTTTTACCACTTCTATTTAACCTTGTACTAGAGATTCTAGCTGGAGTAATTAGTCAGGGAAAAAATAAAGGCATCCAGATTGGAAAGAAAGACAAAGTGATCTCTATTTTCAGGTGACATGACCCTATACCTAAAAAATCCTAAGAAATCCACTAAAAAAACTATTTGAACTAAATTAACAAGTTCAACAATGTGTCAGGATACAACATCAATATACTTAAAATCAATTATATCTCTCTACACTAAGAATTAGCCACCTGAAAATAAAATTAAGAAAACAATCCAGCAAAAAGAATAGCCAAGAGAATGAAACACCGAGGAGTAAATTTAACAAAAGTATATGATTACTACACTGAAAACCACAAAAATACAAAATATATGAGTAGTACACTCAAAGAGATTAAAGAAGACCTAAATAAATGGAAAGACATCCTGTGTTCAGGAATCAGAACCCAGTATTGGTAAGATTGCAATACTCCCCTAAACTGATATACAGACTACATGCAAATCTCAATCAAAATCCCAGTTGGTTTCTGCACAGAAATTTATCCTAAAACTTATATGGAAATATAAGAGACCCAGGATAGCCCAGGAAATATTGAAAAAGAAGAAAAGTTGAAAGATTTAGACATTCCAATTTCAAAACTTAACAAAGCAAGACTGTTTGGCACTGGCATAAGGACAGGCATATAGATCAATGGAATAGAAGTCAGAGTCCAGAAATAAACCCTCATATTTAGAGTCAACTGATTTTTGACAAGGATGTCAAAACAAATTCTGGTACTGGGACAACCAGATATTCACATACAAAAGAATGAAGTTCTATATCACATCATATAGTAAAAATTAATTCAAAATGAATCCAAGACCTAATGTAAGAGATAAAACTCTTAGAGAAGAAAATATAGGTATAAATCTTCAGGATCTGGAGTTAGAGAATGGTTTCTTAGAAAGTCAAAAGCACAAGCAACCAAAGAAAACATAGGTTAAGTTGGACTTCATAAAATTGAAGACTTGTGCTTCAAAGGATGCCATCAAGAAAGTGAAAAAACAACCCACAGGAGAAAATACTTGCAAATCATATATCTGACAATGGACTTGCATTCAGAATAAATAAAGAACTCTCAAAACCAATAAAAGGACAACCCAATTTTAAAATGGGCAAAAGATTCAAAGAGATCTCTCCAAAGAAGATATACAAATGGCCAATAAACTCAGCAAAAGATGTTCAACATAATTAACCATCAAACAAAACTACCTCATTAGAAAATCAAAACCAGGGGGGAGGAGTCAAGATGGCAGAAAAGTAGCAGACTGAGACTACATCAGGTAGCAGGAGATCAGCTCCATAGCTTATCTAAACATTGCAAACACCTACAAATCCAACGGGAGAGCGAAGAGAAGAAGAACAGCAACTCTAGAAACAGAAAATCAACCACTTTCTGAAAGGTAGGACTGGCGGAGAAGTGAATCTAAAACGACGGGAAGATAGACCGCGGGGGGAGGGGCCGGCTCCCGGCAAGCGGCGGAGCAACGGAGCACAAAATCAGGACTTTTAAAAGTCTGTTCCATTGAGGGACATTGCTCCAGAGGCTAAACCAGGGTGAAGCCCACGCGGGGTCAGCGTGGCCCCAGGCCCTGCAGGGTCACAGAAGGATCGGGGGTGTCAGAGTGTCGGAGAGCTCGCAGATATTAGAACGGAGAAGCCGGCTGCAGAGACAGAGCCGAGGACTGAACTCTCTGCTCGGGGTTACCTTGAACTGGTCGCGGGCTGGGTGAGCTCGGAGCGCGGCTAGAGGCTGGGGATACGGGAGTGATTGGGTGCTGTCCTCTGGGGGCGCACTGAGGAGTGGGGCCCCGGGCTCTCGGCTCCTCCGGGCCGGAGACTGGGAGGCCGCCATTTTCATTCCCGTCCTCCGGAACTCTACGGAAAGCGTTCAGGGAACAGAAGCTCCCAAAAGCGAACCCGAGCCGATTACTTAGTCCGGCCGCCGGTAAGGGCGGTGCAATCCCGCCTCGGGCAAAGACACTTGAGAGTCACTACAACAGGCCCCTCCCCCAGAAGATCAACAAAATATCCAGCCAGGACGAAGTTCATCTATCAAGGAGAAAGCAGGTTCAATTCCTAAGCCAGCAGAGCAATTCCAGAGGAGGAGAAAGCAAAGCACGGAACTCATGGCTTTCTCCCCATGATTCTTTAGTCTTGCGGCTACTTCAATTTTTTTTTCTTTTTTCAATTTTTTTTTCTTTTTTCTTTTTTCTTCTTCTGCTAAATTTTTTAAAACTTTTACCCTTTTCTTTTTTAACGTTTTTTGACTAGTTCATCTAAATATATATATTTTTCTTTCTTTTTTATATTTTTTAATTTGTTTTATTTTTTAAATTTTTTTCTTTTTTTTTTCTTTTTTTTTTCAGAACCTGTTTTTACCCCTTTCTCCACCCCACAATTTGGGGTCTCTTCTGATTTGGTTACAGCACATTTTTCTGGGGTCTTTGCCACCCTTTTAATAGTTTATTTGCTCCTTCATATCCTCTTATCTGGACAAAATGACAAGGCGGAAAAAATCACCACAAACAAAAGAACAAGAGACAGTACCGAAGGCTAGGGACCTAATCAACACAGACATTGGTAATATGTCAGATCAAGAGTTCAGAATGACGATTCTGAACATTCTAGCCGGGCTCGAAAAAGGCATGGAAGATATTAGAGAAACCCTCTCTGGAGATATTAAAGCCCTTTCTGGAGAAATTAAAGAACTAAAATCTAACCAAGTTGAAATCAAAAAAGCTATTAATGAGGTGCAATCAAAAATGGAGGCTCTCACTGCTAGGATCAATGAGGCAGAAGAAAGAATTAGTGATATAGAAGACCAAATGACAGAGAATAAGGAAGCCGAGCAAAAGAGGGACAAACAGCTACTGGACCATGAGGGGAGAATTCGAGAGATAAGTGACACCATAAGACGAAACAACATTAGAATAATTGGGATTTCAGAAGAAGAAGAAACAGAGAGGGGAGCAGAAGGCCTATTGGAGAGAATCATTGGAGAGAATTTCCCTAATATGGCAAAGGGAACAAGCATTAAAATCCAGGAGATGCAGAGAACCCCCCTCAAAGTCAACAAGAATAGGTCCACACCCCGTCACCTAATAGTAAAATTGACAAGTCTTAGTGACAAAGAGAAAATCCTGAAAGCAGCCCGAGAAAAGAAGTCTGTAACATACAATGGTAAAAATATTAGATTGGCGGCAGACTTATCCACAGAGACCTGGCAGGCCAGAAAGAGCTGGCATGATATATTCAGAGCACTAAATGAGAAAAACATGCAGCCAAGAATACTCTATCCAGCTAGGCTATCATTGAAAATAGAAGGAGAGATAAAAAGCTTCCAGGACAAACAAAAACTGAAAGAATTTGCAAATACCAAACCAGCTCTACAGGAAATATTGAAAGGGGTCCTCTAAGCAAAGAGAGAGCCTAAAAGTAGTAGATCAGAAAGGTACAGAGACAATATACAGTAACAGTCACCTTACAGGCTAATAATGGCACTAAATTCATATCTCTCAATAGTCACCCTGAATGTTAATGGGCTAAATGCCCCAATCAAAAGACACAGGGTATCAGAATGGATAAAAAAACAAAACCCATCAGTATGTTGCCTACAAGAAACTCATTTAAGACGCGAAGACACCTCCAGATTTAAAGTGAGGGGGTGGAAAACAATTTACCATGCTAATGGGCATCAGAAGAAAGCTGGGGTGGCAATCCTTATATCAGATCAATTAGATTTTAAGCCAAAGACTATAATAAGAGATGAGGAAGGACACTATATCCTACTCAAAGGGTCTGTCCAACAAGAAGATCTAACAATTTTAAATATCTATGCCCCTAACGTGGGAGCAGCCAACTATATCAACCAATTAATAACAAAATCAAAGAAACACATCAATAATAATACAATAATAGTAGGGGACTTTAACACTCCCCTCACTGAAATGGACAGATCATCCAAGCAAAAGATCAACAAGGAAATAAAGGCCTTAAATGACACACTGGACGAGATGGACATCACAGATATATTCAGAACATTTCATCCCAAAGCAACAGAATACACATTCTTCTCTAGTGCACATGGAACCTTCTCCAGAATAGATCACATCCTGGGTCACAAATCAGGTCTCAACTGGTATCAAAAGATTAGGATTATTCCCTGCATATTTTCAGACCACAATGCTCTGAAGCTAGAACTCAATCACAAGAGGAAAGCTGGAAAGAACCCAAATACATGGAGACTAAACAGCATCCTTCTAAAGAATGAATGGGTCAACCAGGAAATTAAAGAAGAATTGAAAAAATTCATGGAAACAAATGATAATGAAAACACAACAGTTCAAAATCTGTGGGACACAGCAAAGGCAGTCCTGAGAGGAAAATATATAGCGGTACAAGCCTTTCTCAAGAAACAAGAAAGGTCTCAAGTACACAACCTAACCCTACACGTAAAGGAGCTGGAGAAAGAACAAGAAAGAAACCCTAAACCCAGCAGGAGAAGAGAAATCATAAAGATCAGAGCAGAAATCAATGAAATAGAAACCAAAAAAACAATAGAACAAATCAATGAAACTAGGAGCTGGTTCTTTGAAAGAATCAATAAGATTGATAAACCCCTGGCCAGACTCATCAAAAAGAAAAGAGAAAGGACCCAAATCAATAAAATCATGAATGAAAGAGGAGATCACAACTAACACCAAAGAAATACAGACAATTATAAGAACATACTATGAGCAACTCTACGCCAACAAATTGGACAATCTGGAAGAAATGGATGCATTCCTAGAGACATATAAACTACCACAACTGAACCAGGAAGAAATAGAAAACCTGAACAGGCCCATAACCAGTAAGGAGATTGAAACAGTCATCAAAAATCTCCAAACAAACAAAAGCCCAGGGCCAGACGGCTTCCCAGGGGAATTCTACCAAACATTTAAAGAAGAACTAATTCCTATTCTCCTGAAACTGTTCCAAAAAATAGAAATGGAAGGAAAACTTCCAAACTCATTTTATGAGGCCAGCATCACCTTGATCCCAAAACCAGACAAGGATCCCACCAAAAAAGAGAACTACAGACCAATATCCTTGATGAACACAGACGCAAAAATTCTCGCCAAAATACTAGCCAATAGGATTCAACAGTACATTAAAAGGATTATCCACCACGATCAAGTGGGATTTATTCCAGGGCTGCAGGGTTGGTTCAACATCCGCAAATCAATCAATGTGATACAACACATTAATAAAAGAAAGAACAAGAACCATATGATACTCTCAATAGATGCTGAAAAAGCATTTGACAAAGTACAGCATCCTTTCCTGATCAAAACTCTTCAAAGTGTAGGGATAGAGGGCACATACCTCAATATTATCAAAGCCATCTATGAAAAACCCACCGCAAATATCATTCTCAATGGAGAAAAACTGAAAGCTTTTCCGCTAAGGTCAGGAACACGGCAGGGATGTCCATTATCACCACTGCTATTCAACATAGTACTAGAAGTCCTAGCCTCAGCAATCAGACAACAAAAAGAAATTAAAGGCATCCAAATTGGTAAAGAAGAAGTCAAACTATCACTCTTCGCAGATGATATGATACTATATGTGGAAAACCCAAAAGACTCCACTCCAAAACTGCTAGAACTTGTACAGGAATTCAGTAAAGTGTCAGGATATAAAATCAATGCACAGAAATCAGTTGCATTTCTGTACACCAACAACAAGACTGAAGAAAGAGAAATTAAGGAGTCAATCCCATTTACAATTGCACCCAAAACTATAAGATACCTAGGAATAAACCTAACCAAGAGGCTAAGAATCTATACACAGAAAATTATAAAGTACTCATGAAAGAAATTGAGGAAGGCACAAAGAAATGGAAAAATGTTCCATGCTCCTGGATTGGAAGAATAAATATTGTGAAAATGTCCATGCTACCTAAAGCAATCTACACATTTAATGCAATCCCTATCAAAATACCGTCCATTTTTTTCAAAGAAATGGAACAAATAATCCTCAAATTTATATGGAACCAGAAAAGACCTCGAATAGCCAAAGGAATATTGAAAAAGAAAGGCAAAGTTGGTGGCATCACAATTCCGGACTTCAAGCTCTATTACAAAGCTGTCATCATCAAGACAGCATGGTACTGGCACAAAAACAGACACATAGATCAGTGGAACAGAATAGAGAGCCCAGAAATCGACCCTCAACTCTATGGTCAACTAATCTTCGACAAAGCAGGAAAGAATGTCCAATGGAAAAAAGACAGCCTCTTCAATAAATGGTGCTGGGAAAATTGGACAGCCACATGCAGAAAAATGAAATTGGACCACTTCCTTACACCACACACGAAAATAGACTCCAAATGGATGAAGGACCTCAATGTGAGAAAGGAATCCATCAAAATCCTTGAGGAGAATGCAGGCAGCAACCTCTTCGACCTCAGCCGTAGCAACATCTTCCTAGGAACAACGGCAAAGGCAAGGGAAGCAAGGGCAAAAATGAACTATTGGGATTTCATCAAGATCAAAAGCTTTTGCACAGCAAAGGAAACAGTTAACAAAACCAAAAGACAACTGACAGAATGGGAGAAGATATTTGCAAACGACATATCAGATAAAGGGCTAGTATCCAAAATCTATAAGGAACTTAGCAAACTCAACACCCAAAGAACAAACAATCCAATCAAGAAATGGGCAGAGGACATGAACAGACATTTCTGCAAAGAAGACATCCAGATGGCCAACAGACACATGAAAAAGTGCTCCACGTCACTCGGCATCAGGGAAATACAAATCAAAACCACAATGAGATATCACCTCACACCAGTCAAAATGGCTAAAATTAACAAGTCAGGAAATGACAGATGCTGGCGAGGATGCGGAGAAAGGGGAACCTCCTCCACTGTTGGTGGGAATGCAAGCTGCTGCAACCACTCTGGAAAACAGCATGGAGGTTCCTCAAAATGTTGAAAATAGAACTACCCTATGACCCAGCAATTGCACTACTGGGTATTTACCCTAAAGATACAAACATAGTGATCCGAAGAGGCACATGTACCTGAATGTTTATAGCAGCAATGTCTACAATAGCCAAACTATGGAAAGAACCTAGATGTCCATCAACAGATGAATGGATAAAGAAGATGTGGTATATATACACAATGGAATACTATGCAGCCATCAAAAGAAATGAAATCTTGCCATTTGCGACGACGTGGATGGAACTAGAGCGTATCATGCTTAGTGAAATAAGTCAATCGGAGAAAGACAACTATCATATGATCTCCCTGATATGAGGACATAGAGAAGCAACATGGGGGGTAGGGGGATAGGAGAATAAATGAAACAAGATGGGATTGGGAGGGAGACAAACCATAAATGACTCTTAATCTCACAAAACAAACTGGGGGTTGCTGGGGGGAGGTGGGATTGGGAGAGGGGGAGCGGGCTATGGACACTGGGGAGGGGAGGAGAACCATAAGAGACTATGGACTCTGAAAAACAACCTGAGGGTTTTGAAGGGTCAGGGGTGGGAGGCTGGGGGAACAGGTGGTGGGTAATGGGGAGGGCACGTTTTGCATGGAGCACTGGGTGTTGTGCAAAAAGAATGAATACTGTTACGCTGAAAAAATAAATAAAATGGAAAAAAAAAAAAGAAAATCAAAACCAAATAGCAAGTGTTGGCAAGGATATAAAAATACTGGAACCCTCATACATCGCTGGTGGGAATATAAAATGGTGTAGCCACTTTGGAAAACAGTAGGACCATTTTTTGAAATGCTAAACATAGAACTACCGCAATACCCAGCAATTCCTCTCCAAGATAAACAGTTGCCCTTGAGTAATATGGGTTTGAACTGCACAGGTCCACCTATACGCAGATGTTTTTTAATACAATACAGTATCATAAATGTATTTTCTCTTCCTTAAGATTGTCTCAACATTTTATTTTCTCTAGCTTACTTTAATGTAAGAATAAAATATACAATATACATAACATGCAAAATATGTGTTAATTAACAGCTTATGTTATTGGTAAGGTTTCTGGGTAATAGCAAGCTATTAGGGGCGCCTGGGGGTCTCAGTAGGTTAAAGCCTCTGCCTTCGGCTCAGGTCATGATCTCGGGGTCCTGGGATTGAGCCCCACATCAGGCTCTCTGCTCGGCGGGGAGCCTGCTCCCCCCACCCCCAATGCCTGCCTCTCTGCCTACTTGTGATCTCTGTCAATTAAGTAGATGGGATCTTTAAAAAAAAAAAAAATAGCAGGCTATTAGCAGTTAAATTTTTGAAAAGTCAAAGTCATATGCAGATTCTCAACTACACAGCAGGTCAGCACCCCTAACGTGTGCACTGATCAAGGGTCAACTGTATATCTAAGAGAAATGAAAACATATATTCGCGTAAATTTGCGCATAAATATTCGTAGTAGCATTATTCATAATAGCCAAAAAGTAGAAACAACTCAAATAAGTGTCTATTAGTTGATGCATGACTAAGTCAAGGTGATATATATTCACACAATGGAAGATTTTACTTGGCTACAAAACGGAATGAAGCACTGATACACACAGCAACACAGATGAACCTTGAAAGCATTATGCTAAATGAAAGAAGTCAGTTACAAAATACCACATACAATTCCATTCATGTGAAATGTACAGAATAGGCAAATCCATAGGTAGAAGGTAGATTAGTGATTGCTTGGAGCTGTGGGGACAAGAAGGGGTAATGAGGAATGTATGAGGAATGTAGGTATAGGGTTTCTTTTTTGGGATGTTGAGATGTTCTAAATTAGGTTGTGGTACTGGTTGCACCACTCTCAATATACAAAACACCACTGGACCGTAAACTTCAAACAGGTGAATTTTATGGTGTTTTACATACAATTCAATAAAATTACAGAAGAAGAAAAAAGTAACATCTAACATATGAGTTACATTATACAAAGGCAAACCTAACCTATAGTGTTTAGGTAGGAATAATTAGGTCTTATGAGATAACAAAAAAAAAAAAAAAACAGAAAACAATTGTTACACAGCAGTTAGGATAGTTGTTGACTTCAAGGTTATGACTGGAAAGAGGCATATGAACAGCTGCTGGCAATGTTTATTTCTGGGTGGTGGTTTCACCGGCATTCACTTTAAAATCAGTCGTTATGCTGTACACTTACGTTTCATGCATTTTTCTCAATTTTAAAAAGTTTAAAAAGTAAAATAAAACTATACAGCTTACTAGAAAAACGCCATCAAGAAATCATACAGGTAGAGAGTGATGGATCTAACTGCATAAAAAGTTTAAACAGGAAAACTCTCAGCACTGGCTAGGATACACAGAAATAGGTATCGCCACACGATGTGGGTAATAATGAAACTACAGAGCTGCTTGGAAGTATGTATCAAAAACCTCAAATATGTGCACACCTCTTGGCATATCCAAGAAGTATTTATTTCTTTTAAGAAAATTTTTTAAGGTACTGATTTCTTTAAGATGTGGGTGAATAAAAAAATAAAGATGTGCCTAAAGACATGACTACAAAGATGCCTGTGATAATAATTCTGCATTTATCACAAAAAAATAAAAAGTGTATTACTATAGTTCCTCCATCCATCAGTAAATACATACAAATTTACCCATCAGTAAATACAAAAATATTGTCATCTATAGATCTCAGAATATACTAATTTAAAAAACACATTATCAAACAATATATTCAGTATTATTTTACCTTTCAGAAATACATAAAACAGATAATGTGGAAATTATACACCAAAATGTTAAAAGTGGTTTTCTTTGTGGGAGGTAAAGGAAGATGATGTTGCTTCTAAATTTCTTCAATTTTCTTAATCTGTATTTTCTAATTTTTCCATAATAAAGGAAAATGTTACTTTTTAAGAGAAATAGTTTTGCTAGTATGCAACCTTAATATGATGTGATGAAAATGGCATCTCATCACTATGGTCTTCCTCTACAAAACCCATGAAAAAAATACAATCATAAAAGAAACATCAAATTCCAAGAGGGGCTTCCTACAAAATAACTTGACTGGTACTTCTCAAACTGTCAAGGTCATCAAAAACATGGAAAGTTAAGAGGAACCTAAGGAAACATAACTCCTAAATGTAATGTGGTGGGGCGCCTGGGTGGCTCAGTGGATTAAGCCGCTGCCTTCGGCTCGGGTCATGATCTCAGGGTCCTGGGATCGAGCCCCACATCGGGCTCTCTGCTCCGCAGGGAGCCTGCTTCCTCCTCTCTCTCTGCCTGCCTGTCTGTCTCCTTGTGATCTCTCTCTGTGTCAAATAAATAAATAAAATCTTTAAAAAAAAAAAAATAAATAAATAAATGTAATGTGGTATCCTAGGTGTAATTCTAGAAAAGAAAAAGGACATCAGGCAAAAACTGAGGACATCTAAATAAACTATGGGCATTAGTTAATAATGTGTCAATATTAATTCATTAACTGTAACAAAGATTCCAGGCTGGTGCAAGATATTAACAGAGGAAAATGGGTGCAGAGTATAGGGAAACTCTGTACTAATTTTTCTGGTAATCTAAAACTATTCTAAAAAACTAAAAGGTAGTTCTAAAAAGAGAAATAAATAATAGTATCTTGAGTTTAATTTTTACTGTTCTTCAGTTTCAGATGATTCCAAATGAAATATATACATATATATTATGTGTGCACACACATACATACAGAGAGACAGAGGGAAAAGGAGAATAAACAAAATATAATACTATATTATAAAAGGAGTTCCTTATAATACACTACATATTTATCAATATACACAACACCTGTATAGGACATCGATATGGTATAAATATGTCTGTGTCAATCTCATCTACTTAAACCACTTCTATTTATACAAAATTGTAATAGAAGATAAAAATATAATTCACAGAAATAGAATTATATAAAAAATACAAAATCTATTACAATGCATCTTCCTGAGCTGTAAGATGTGGAAAACTTTTAGCAGAAGGCTTATTTTGCTCAACTAACAAATTGGGCACCCTTAATTTCTTTTCTTACTGAATGCTGACCACTGAAATAGCACATCATGTACTCCTAGAGGGAGCCAAGTCAGAAAGCAGAGAAAGTGCTTGCTAAAATAATTTTCTCTTCTTTCCCAAAAGGGAAAAAGTCAGCAGTGGTGACCAGTCCTGCTGAGCCCTGTGGAAGTCAGTTCCCCTAAGTCCAAATAAACTGTAGTCCCTTATGAAGCCTGCTGAGAAGACCAAAGGGAAAAGGCATTCCACTTGTTAAATGTTTATTATTTGAGCTTCGCAGCCAACTATAATAAGGGAGAGGGGAAGCTGTCTGCAAGCTGCATGCAGATTTAGCTACTCAAATTCCATGAATGTGAAATAGAACACTGAGCCTAAACCCTTAAAATTTACTAGGCAGTAGCTTGAGGGAGGTGGTAGTTGAGAATAAAAGCTTGGAGCAGCTAATATTTGGGTCAGTGATTTGAAAGCAGCTCAAGTCAACAAAGAACCAAAATTCTCGACACTGGGAAAACTGTGGCTTCCTCTTGTTCTAAGAATCACAATCCAGCAGAGAAAAGGTACAAATCTCTTTTCTCCTACAAATAAATACTTTTGATCTACAAATAAGTATTTTTACTTTTGCCTCAAAGCCAAACTCCTATCTATTAAACCGCTGGTGGGTGGGATGACTACAAACTAAAGCTTTTTTCACTTATCGTGTGATTCAGAGGATGTCTTCTATCTGAATCTCAATGACCACTCACTCTGTGCTGAGTTATTCTCCACTTTCCTAGCTGAATGTGGCGGAAATCCTTTTACTAAAATAGTGGTATGTCTCAGGTTGGATATTCACAGGAATGTGCTTTATATTACTGTAGGATTTTGGCTATGAGTACTACTTAAATACAAAGGGCAGAAGAAGAATACATTTTAGCATATATCATGATGAAATAAGTCTACTTGAAAAAATAAAATATATATGTATTATTTTTATATAACATATATGTATTATTTTCCAAATTCCCAGGCTAATTATAGCTCAGATTAAAATTAATAACAACCTGGATGAGAATGAAAGCTGGTGCAGCCACTCTGGAAAACAGTATGGAGTTTCCTCAGAAAGTTGAAAATAGAGCTACCCTATGACCCAGCAATTGCACTACTGTGTATTTACCTCAAAGATACAAATGTAGTGATCCAAAGGGGCACCTGCACCCCAATGTTTATAGCAGCAATGTCCACAATAGCCAAAATATGGAAAGAGCATAAATGTCCATCAATAGATGAATGGATAAAGATATGGTATATATATACAGTAGAATATTGTGTAGCCATCAAAAAAAGAGAAAAGAAATCTTGCCATTTGCAATGACATGGATGGATCTAGAGGGTATTATGCTAAGTGAAATAAGTCAGTCATAGAAAGACAATTGCCATATGATCTCGCTGATATGTAAAATTTGAGAAACAAGGCAGAAGATCATAGGGGAAGAGAGGAAACAATGAAACAAGATGAAATCAGAGGGAGACAAACCATAAGAGACAATCTCAGGAAACAAACAGAGGGTTGCTGGAGGGGAGGTGGGTAGGAGGGATGAGGTACTTGGGTGATGGACACTGTGAAGGGTTTGTGCTATGGTGAGTGTTGTGAATTGTGTAAGACTGATGAATCACAGACCTGTACCCCTGAAACAATACATTTTATGTTAATAAAAAATAGAAAATAAATTAAAAAACAAAAACAAAAACAAAATAACCTGGAGAAAAATCTTTGAGATGAACTAAATCTTTAATGCTCTAAAATACAAGACATAAGGAAGAATGAAGTTGAAAGTAGAAAGACTTGATTGTTATGTAAATATGAACCAACAGATTTACAGGACAGTGAAGTTTTGGGCTCCAGGACTGGTTCTCTGCTAATGGTCTCTCTTCTTGGGCAAAAGAGTTCAACCCTTTCAGCTCTAGTTTTCCCAACCCTAAAACGAAGATACAGATCTGATGTTTCCCCAAGGTTGAGATGAGGATCAAAAACCTTTTACAAAGTATATGTTGAATTAAAAGAGAATATGAAAACTGGATCAATGGTATATTTTAGCCAATCATCTACTAAATAATAATAGCAATAGCTATCAACAATTAAATGTCTGATATGTGTGGGGCACCTGGGGGTTCAGTCAGTTAGGCGTCCAACTCTTGATTTCGGTTCCAGTCATTATCTCAGGTCCTGGAGTCCAACTGCATTGGGCTCCATGCTCAGCGGGGAGTCTGAGATCCTCTCTCTCCCTCTGACCCTTCCCCCACTGCTTGCACACTCACTCTCTAATAATTTTTTTAATTAAAAATAAATGCCTAATATGTGCAAGAACATATTCTATGAGGTCCTTTATATTTTAATCATTTTAACCCCAAAGAACATCTATAATCTCTTAATAGAAAAAGCCTGATGAGAAAACAGGGTCAGAAAAGCCAAGAAACTTGCCCAGGATCACAAAGCTAGTGATGAATGGCGAAACTGCAAATCAAAACAAAATCTGGGTCTAAAAACCATGCTCTTTCCACTAGCCATTTAGAACTAACCCAGCATGAACAGGAAATAAGGCATTCACAGCAGTAAATTTTCCAGATAACTACCTTTTAACTTCGAAATTTTATATACATCCGTCTAAAAAATATAATGCATGCAACCTTTTTTGCTTTAACTAACCAAAGATGATGGCTTTCTTCAAAACTCGGGAGTATGACCATGGTCATTTTGAGGGAGATTACAGCTGCGGTTCCCATAGTTCTCTCCCTGCTAAGGCTAAGCTAGCGGACTCAAACGCTAGCATTACCTCTCCCAACTCTCTGCCCCAGCTACTGCACAGCCAGGAACTCAGAGAATTCACGGGATACACACAAATCTAAGTAAGGCCCTGGGTAAGAGCCTGCAGGAGGTTCCTGCTAAACACAGTGCCCATGCTAGTTGTACTATTTGTGTTCTAGCTTCCTGCTGGGTTGTAGCTGTCATCTGTCAAAACGGACGTCCCTAAAGACCAACCCTCCAGATAAATGGAGCCTTACTGAACTGAATAAACACTTTGTTTCACAGTATTACCCAATCACTTTAGATTTCAATTTTCTGAATATCATCTTACTGTTTTGAAAATGGAATCACAGGATTAAAATACCTCACTTCTAAAACCTATTGTAGAGCAAACCCTTCAGGAGATTCACACACTTGTATTTAGTTGCAGGACACCTGCAACACGATAGGTAATAAACACTCTCCTGGAACAATGATGATGGTAAACTCAGTCTGAAACTACCGACTGGCCCGTGGGTGTGTGGCATTTGAATGCATTCAAGAAAGGCTCTCCTTGGCCTACGTGCCATCTCTGCCACACACCCATCCTTCATCCTTCTCCCAAACCAGCAGAAGGAATAACTGGATAAATGCTTCTTTGTTCATCAGGGATAACGTGCAGCATGCAGCATTCAGCTGCTCACAAGTAGGTCTCCCTCTCCCTGCCCAGGCAAATGCAAACTCCCTGCCAGAAGGGAGACTTTCATCCTCATCTTCCATACTCCACTCCCAGAGCTTCGTGTAGCACCTTCCAGACTGTGAGTGCCTCAAGAGTGTACATTCTGTCATTCATTCATCTACTAAGTATTTGATGGCACCAAAATGTGTTCCCTCTTCTACCACCTCACTCCCTGCAAGGGATGAGAAGGCCCTCCCTTTCATGAGATCGCTGAAGTATCTGGGTTAAACAGTGGAATAAAAGACAGAATCCCTATTTTAAAAAAGTAAGGTCACAGGAAAGATCCTACGGAAAATTAATGCTTGTTTTCTCACATGTTTTCTCACGTGGCATTTATCATGTATGTGGATATATACCTCTAAAGTTATTAATGTATATATTAGTTGTACACCTGTGTTCATAGCAGCATTAAAGTTATTTTTAGTGTAAATTTAAATTTACTGCTTTGAATGCCTTACTTCCTCATACTGCTGATCATTAAAATGAATTTCAAAACATAGATGAATGATTCTTTCATATAAGAAAGTAATTTTCGGGGCGCCTGTGTGGCTCAGTGGTTTAAGCCGCTGCTTTCGTCTCAGGTCATGATCTCAGGGTCCTGGGATCGAGTCCCACATGTATCACATACATTTATCATGTATGTGATAAATGCCACGTACCTGCCTTCAACAGAGTGTGAATAAAAATAATATGTCCTTGCCTTAATAAAAGATATATAACCTCAGTCATAGAATTTACTCTCTATATTTTAACTGTAACTTCATCATTTTTACCTTATTGAAACTGATATGCCTACCGGTACCAAAGATAGTACAATATCAATAGCTGAGGTTTCGTTCATTTTGATTTCAGACATTTACACTTCATTAGAAATAACTAAAAATTTCTGTCCCATATTCAAGGCCCCCTAGTCAGCTCATCATGTCATGCCTGGTGTCACTTATTTCCATGTATCATTAGAACTATTAATGTAGGTTCTTCTATAGTAAATGATTTTCTTAATACCTCTTCACTTTGGATTTTTTCCAGTTGACTCTTTTAATACCCAAATCCACATATGATTCAGTGAGTTCTATATTTAATTCTCCGTCTGAGTCAGTTGGAAGTATTCCTAATTTTGCAGCAGATTCATAGAGAGAAATTTCATCTTTCAGTTCTGCTAATTCTTCCTGAAACATAAAATTATTGAAAATTATTTTCTTATATGAAAGGATCAGTCATTCATCTATGCTTTGAAATTCACTTTAATGATCAGTAGAAATGATTAGTTCTGCTAATTCTTCCTGAAACATAAAATTATTGAAAATTACTTTCTTTTTTTTTTTTAAAGATTTATTTATTTGACAGAGAGAGATCATAAGTAGGCAGAGAGGCAGGCAGAGAGAGTGAGAGGGAAGCAGGCTCCCTGCCGAGCAGAGAACCCGATGTGGGACTCGATCCCAGGACCCTGAGATCATGACCTGAGACGAAAGCAGCGGCTTAAACCACTGAGCCACACAGGCGCCCCGAAAATTACTTTCTTATATGAAAGAATCATTCATCTATGTTTTGAAATTCATTTTAATGATCAGCAGTATGAGGAAATAAGGCATTCAAAGCAGTAAATTTAAATTTACACTAAAAATAACTTTAAAATAATGCTGCTATGAACACAGGTGTACAACTAATATATACATTA
The DNA here is from genome assembly GCF_922984935.1 of Meles meles. Taxonomy (NCBI): domain Eukaryota; kingdom Metazoa; phylum Chordata; class Mammalia; order Carnivora; family Mustelidae; genus Meles; species Meles meles. The sequence continues at coordinate 71,772,819 of NC_060071.1, forward strand.
ATAACTTTAGAGGTATATATCCATATATATATACACAGAGAGATATATATAACTTTAGAAAGGCCAGCACACATTGGTTTTCAAGTAAAACGAATGAACAAATGAATAAATGAAGGAGAAAGCAAATGTAAGGAGCTTCTCTCACACCTCTCTCACTTACATTCTGTCCTCCACAAAAAGTGTCCCTTGAGCTGAGAAACTGATGGCAGCACTTTTGGCATTCTAGAGGGACCGAGTGGACTGGTTTGCCAAGAACGTGTTGTACTTTAGTCTGCCAGTTGGAAAAGGCAAAATGTGCCTTTCCAGCAGAGGTAATACTGGAACTCGTCCTCCAGTGGAAAATGTAAGTAGCACTGGAGGAGGAGGTGAGAGAGCTGCAGCGAAACTGCAGGTCTCCCACACCTGTACATGTACCTATCTCCGGGATATACCCATAAATGAAAGGACACACCACGTGAAGGAGGCTATAGGCAGCCTGGGGGCAGAGGGGCGGTGCCCTGGCTCTGCAGTCAAGAAGGACCTGGCTTGACTACCTAACTTGTGTGGGTGAGACTGCGAACAACTCTGTGTCTGGTCTGGAGATGGTCCAACTACCTCATTTATAGAGAAATCCAAGGTTCAGAAAAGTGATGTAAGCACTGCCTAATTCAGTTATCCACAGAGTCTCTTCCAAGTGGCAAAACTCACTTGCAAAGCCTTGTTCATGTTTTCACTCATAGCATGTGCTTTCTGAGCTTGCTGCAGCTGGAACCGTAGCTGAGCCACCTCCTGTACGGAGCCTGTGGGGGAAAGAATCACAGAGTATACCACAAGTAAAGGGACAAAGTACCCACGATGTTCAGAAGACCTTGAATCCACTGAGTCTATGGAAGGTGGAGCTCTGCTTTATTACCTTTTCATTACCTTTCTAGGAGCACAAAGGTGTAGCCACTGGGACCCAGAAGGCAGAGGTCCAGACATTTCCTACACATGTCCACACATTTAGTATGGCTCTTCTTATGTCCCTGGGAGGTTGAAGACTTGGGACTACTGTGACCTTGCTATGAATCAAATCAGCCACGTCTACAGACCTTAATACTCCATGAGTCCTTTAATAGGAACATAACGTTCCAACTCATAGAAAGCCAAAGCAAAAATTCTTTGGAACCCATTTCTACCCTCTAATAAGAAAACTACATCTTGCTGCCTTTAGCTTCTTTCGAAATGCTTTTATTTCCACCACCCCCACCTCCACATGTGAAAAAACCATATTCAGGCCATGCTTTGGAAACTTCGGTAACTTAATGTTTTAAATGTACTAGGGGAGGCTCCCATTTAAAAGGAACTTTATGGGGCCTCCTCAAAAGAAAATGAGCATCTGGGAAATGGCTAAGCAAAGTAATGATGGCATATTATGCAATGAAAGAAAATCATATTTTCAAACCCTTTAGTGGCAAGGAGAAAAGCTCACTAAGTAATGCCATGTGAAACAAACAGATACAAAAACTGAAGAGGGAGGCGGGGCCCAAACAGGGTATAAGCCAAATTTTGCCCCTACCAAAACCTCTGCACACACATTTTTTGACAGCCTTTGACTTTAGCACCTTCAGCTTCTGAGTAAGTGACTCTGATACACATTGTACCAACAGTCTAAATTGGCTTTACGTGCTCAAGCGTGACTTTCATATGTCAGGTACTGAAGAACCACTGAGCTATTTCCACAGCAGGAGCTATTCATCAGCACCCAGGGCAGTTTTGTCGGTGGGACAGTTTGCATAAACATGTGATTATTTTATTGCCTTTTACTCTAATGTCATTCTCTAAAAACGGATAAGAAAAGTACTGCTGAAACTAATGACGAACAATGTAGGTCACAAACTTAATACCATGGAAACCATATGAGAAATCTTAAGCATGACAAAAATAGAACTCCCTAGCTTCAACTGACCAGGTTAAGTGCGAGAGGGGAAAAAAAAAAAAAAAATTAAAGAAGTTTCACAAAACAATAGAAACACATGATCAGACTGATGTTAAAAAGCAAAATATAATGGGATTTCATAATCATTTTTACTTCCCAGGGATAGAACCCACCTTCTAACATACATTTTATTGTTCAATTTTTGCACATTCAGCTTTGGTATGTTTTAAAAAATGTATTATGTGCAGAAGCAGGGAATTACCTAAGTGTATGTGTTCAATGTCACTTGAGGGCAATTCATTCAAACACTGAAAAGTTACCTCTGTGTCACAGGATTATTGGTTATTTTTATTTGCTACTTTGTAGTTGTGTTCTCTAAATTATCTAATGAAAACGCATTATATCTTTATATATATATACTAATAATGTTTGAAAAATTGTCACTGATGATCTTTTCTGTCTTTTCTGGATTTTAATAATTCACAGATCCTACTATGTTCTCTCTGCATATTATACTAGCCATCTGGGGAGACAAGGGTTCATCCTGGACACCCACCTGAGTGCAAAAAGTTGGCACACTGCTTCTGACTCTCCTCTAGACTTCTCGTCAATCTGTTAATGATCTCAGTCTTTTCTAATTTCATTGCTTCTTGATTCCTTTCCAGTTCTTTCACTTGATCTTTCAAATGACAACAAATATCTTCCTAAGTAGAAAAAGTATTCAAGAAGTCATTTTCATGATCAGTTATTAAATACTAAACAAATACAATACATAATTGGATTTTAGCTCAAACATAAAATCATCACAGAGCAGCATCACCTCTTTTTTCAAGGTTAAGTGCATAGGACTGGAAGTTAGAACAAACGTTTATGATCTTGGGTGAGTCATCAACTTCTCCATCTGTTTTTTCTTTTATAATTATGCTAATAAAGGTTAAATTCAACGATTTCTGAAGTCCTTTCTGTTCTACAATCACAAGATATCGATATTCTAAAACTAGATTCCATTCAAGCCAAAGAAAATGCATTATACCTACCTCTACTGCATGTTACACTGTCAGTATAAGTGTATGTATATATATTCAGGCAGACCACTTTGAACCATGGAACCTATATCCCAAGACAGCAAGGATTCAGATAAATACATGGAAACTCACTCTATTCTGAAGAGCCAAAAGCTCATTCTACTCTGAGCAGCCACAAATAATCTCTCCCTCCTCTGAACTTCTTTTATACTTAATCTGTTTATTATATTTTTCTACCTTTTACATGTCTTATTTTTCTTAATAAAGTCTCCTTGAAGGTACCTATACCTTATACACAGTGAGCGTTATAAAAACAAACAAATAAACAACCTTTTAAAAATGAATGACAGAGAAAACCAGACAGGATATATGTGTATGTGTATGTGTGTGCACGCACTTGTGCACACACACATGCATGCATTCATGTGTGTAACTGTATGGGGATATATAGAAAAACAGGGAGCATGTATATAATATATTCAGAAATTCTTCTTCAGAAAGAAAAATGTGTTTAGGAGTAATAAGCCATACTAGTCCCAAGCCTATGTAGAAGAAATCATCCCTTCTCATTCAAGAAAGACTACACATGGGAATGCCTGGGTGGCTCAGTTATTAAGCATCTACCTTCGGCTCAGGTCATGATCCCAGGGTCCTGGGATCGAAAGCCCCACATCAGGCTTCCTGTTTCTCCCTCTCCCACTCCCCCTGCTTGTTTCCTTCTCTTGCTGTGTCTCTCTCCATCAAATAAATAGTAAAAATCTTAAAAACAAAAACAAAAACAAGAAAGACTACACAGGCTGAATTGCAGAGCATGAGACAGGCAGGAGTAAGTTCACTGGCTAAAGTTACCTGAAAAAGCCTCAAGAAATAAGTATTAAGAATATCAAGGGAGGGTTTTGAAGCAAAGAGAAGGCATTTGCGACCTGATCCATAGGATAACCTAAAGCCCAATGATGCCTTAAGGATAGTAACATAAGGTACACCTCATAAGGATAGTGACAGCATCACTAAGCAGAGGAAAGGGACTCTGAAGTCTCCTATTTTAGTTAAAAAATTCATGTGAATTTTGCATTCTATTTCATAATGCAGTCATGTTTGCTTTAAATTTTTCTACCAAATTTCTGAGCAAAATGAAGCTTCTGGAAACTGCTCCATGTTTATTCAACAGTGCAAGCCTCTTGGCACACTGCTGCGGATTCCCAAGCCAGCTTGAAAAGCATGGTCCTAAAGCGCCAAAATAACACAGCAAACACAATGAATGGGCTAACATTAACAACAGTGTGAATGTGTGTGTGAGAAGGGGTGGGGAGACAACATTTATGGGCTGGGGAGGCCGTAATACTTTTATAAGACTGAGAACTGGCAAAAAGAAAGTTCAAGGGGCGCCTGGGTGGCTTAGTCGTTGGGCAGCTGCCTTCAGGTCATGATCCCACGGTCCTGGGATCGAGCCCCACATCAGGCTCACTGCTCCGAGGGAAGCCTGCTTCTCCCTCTCCCACTCCCCGTGCTTGTGTTCCCTCTCTCGCTGTGTCTCTCTGTCAAATAAACAAATAAAATCTTTAAAAAAAAAAAAGTTCAAGTAGATATGAAAAACATATGAAGAGAAGGCCGATGGTGGCAATAATTTGACTAAATGTAACGATCAACTGAACCATGTTGTTTCCTATTGACAAGTTCAGAGAAACCAATTACACTCAAACTTGCTCAGTTTCAATACCATAGAACACACATCAAAAACTAATGATGTACTGTATGGTGACTAACATAATAAAAAAATAAAAACAATTAAAAACCCTCAAAAATGAATAAACAAAATGAGTCATTCCTTCTTTTCTATAGGTAGCTTGAGTGAGAACATGCAGTTCAAGATGGTTAAAGGCCGACAGCTTTAAGACTCAACAAGCAGCAATGTCCACAACAGCCCAACTGTGGCAAGGACCGAGATGCCCTTCAACAGATGAATAGATAAAGATGTGGTCCATACATACAATGGAATATCACTCAGCCATCAGGATGAATACCCACCATTTGCATCCACATGGATGGAACTGGAGGGGATTATGTTAAATGAAGTTAAGTCAAGCAGAGAAAGACAGTTACCATATGGTTTCACTCATATGTGGAACATAAGCAATAACATGGAGGACATAGGGGAAGGGAGGGAAATCCAAAGGGGAAAATCAGAGAGGGAGATGAACCATGAGAAACTATGGACCCCAAGAAACAATGTGGGGGTTTCAGATGGGAGGTGTGTGGGGATAAGGGGGAAACAGGGTGATGGGTATTGAGGAGGGCATGTGTTATGATGAGCACTGGGTGTTATACTTAACTAATGAATCAATAAACACTACATCAAAAACTAATTATGTACTATACAGTGACTGACTGAATGTAGTAAAAAAATGAAAAAAAAAAAGACTGAACAAGACACGTGTGATGACAGAGATAATAGCTGAATCTGTGGGAGCAAATAGAATTGAACAGATTTCTAGAACAGAGACATGAGTATTATGCCACACAGAGGTCTGTGGTAATCTCTTAGCCAAGAGAAGGTATTTCAACTGGAGGCTTTAAATATAATGTTAAAGGAAAGTTAGAGAGTAGACCAGGCAAAAGTCATGACATAGAAACCAAAGTCCACAACTTCACCCAAAGCTGCAGATTTCAAGAAGATCAGAGTGAAGAAAGATTTTATACCATCAAGGAGATAATCAGAGATCTTAACCTGACATTCGGAGGCCTCAGAACATGACACTTCCAAGAATGGGAGACAGAGACAGGAGAGTCCAGGAGATGGTTTGCTATAAGAGAGTTCTGTCACTGAAGGAACACAGAGCTCCAAGAAGTTTTGGCTGAGTATAACAATATGATTAGTTTACAACTGTAGTCCTTTCCCACTGAGAAACTTATTCAAGTTCATCTACTAAATTATCCAGTCATTTGTACCTTGCTACTATTTTCCAAGAATTGTTTTAGTTGTCTTGGTACTGTGCTGAATGGAACATAGGGAAAGGTTTGTCTGAAAGGGAAATACTTTATACCTCTTCAATAACTTTATAAAGAAAAAGAGGGCAAGGGGCAAAATGCAGAATGTATGTATGGTTACCAGCTACTCTAAGAAATCAACCCCCTCTGTATAAAATACTCAGACATTTTTTCCGATTATAGGCAGGCAACTCCCTAGCTCCTGGTTGATCTAATTTATAGCAGCTTTCTAATCAGGAATCTCAATTTGGACTCTAAGATAGTATGGATTGTCATTTTATTAAAAATACTGCTGAGCCAACTGATCCCAAATTGTCAGCACAAAAGAAATACCCTAAGAAACATTACCAAGAGGAAAAACTATAAGCACTTTGGAATCATCACTTTGCAGAGCAGCTATGCAATTACATCCAGAGGGCTAACATCAGTCTTATGATCAGTTTAAAAAAATAAAAAAATCAGTCACAGAATGTAACAGTAGAAAAGACCTCACAGTCAACACCTTCAATCTGTGGTTCAGGAGTCTGAAACCCAGTCAGCACAGAATCAAGACTTTATTCTGTGTTCTAGTCCAAGGTCCTTTTATTGGGGGTGGGGGGAGGGGTAGTGGTAAAAACAGAGAATGGAGTGGGCACAGGGGTTGAACACAGCAAGAATTTCTTTTAGCCCTCCCCTGTGTAATGTGTCAAAGTCAGCAGAGAATGGAGAGATCCTCAACCCTGCAAGGAAAAACCCCCAGACTCCACCCCTCTTGTCATCCAAAAAGGACCACTGTCCAAGTCCAACCAGCTTTAATGCTACTATACCAACATAGCCAAAATAAATAAAACTATATCTCAAATGTCATTTGTTTAAATACTGAAGATTTTTTCAATAATTTGGCATAGCTTTTGTCTTTCCCCACACAGCCTCCACACCAATCAAACTCACAATATTTTTCTATACAAAAAGCATATTTAAGAAAATAAATCTCATAACTCATATAAATACATATAAAAATAAGATAGTATACAATTATTACTGGCAATAATGCAGTACTTATGTACCTAATCTTATATACTTCTACCTAAAATATGGAAAAATTTAGTCAGCTATTGTAAATAAAAAATAGCAACATAAATCAGGACGAATTTTAAGGGTGGTGGAATTTATGATACCCTCCCATTTTATTTTTTTGCTCTTCTTCCTTTGGGTTAAATTAATTTTGAAATTACATGAAGAAAATCACACTCTGAAATTTTACCCATTCAAGTGGTTACCTGGGGTTTGGAACACAAGCAAACTCACCACCTGACTCCCTGTCATCTTCCATTTTATTCTCTTTGGGGCAGAAATAATACAGACTGTGAGAGATGCTCAAGTTTCACATCTCGGCGATTTTAGATCAGACTTTCTTCCTTATGTTATTATTACGCTATTCTCAAAAATTAACTCTTCTCCCAAGAACCACTTCTACACAATATTTACTGACAGGTAAATTACCCAAGAAAGACTTTCTACTGGTTAAGCTCCCAGGACAACCTCTCAAGTTCACTCTAGCTCCCAGAACACTCACTCTTTTCGGTATGGATTTACTCTAGGGCAACAACAACGATGTGTATAAATACTGTACAAATACAGGACTAGTAATGTGAGAACTGAGAAAGTACTAACTAATCCTATTAGGGAGAGAATTTCCAAAATTAAGCCTTCAGGACATATTCATTGATGAAAAATCATTGGCTTTTAAGTTCTACTCATAAACACCTACTGCAAACATCCAAAATTTTCACATGAGGAACCACAAAATATCAGTTACAAAAAATAGCCAGCCTTCCTCGCTTATAACAGTTGCTCATGCGAAAGCCTCCTAACCTGTTCCTGAAGCGCAGTAACTGTAGCATCCAGCTTCCTTTGTAAGGACACCACTTGCTCTTCATGCTTCTTCGTGAGGCCCATCACGATGCTCTCATGCTGCTCTCTAGCACGCTGAAGGGATTCTGAGTGACGGAGGTCCAGCAGCTGCTGCTTCAGGCTCTCCAGAGCCATTTCAGTTGTCCTGGACTTCTTAATCATCTAGCGGATACACACAGGAGAGCCATGTTTGCAGTACTTTAACTCTGTCCTCTCTTAATAGACTGTAATGCCAAAAATCAACCATCCTTCAAGAAGAATGGTCAAGAAAGGGTCTCCCAATGGTGGGGCAGCTTTAGTTCCTTAGGACTTCCCTAGCTGGAACCCACCAGGCCCACAATTGCTGGAAACATTCACTGAGAAAAAGAACCTATAGTTACCTGAGGAGAGTGATAGAGGATTTTGCTCGGCATAATGGCAATGTGGGTAACAGACAAGGCATTTGCTGCTACAATAGTGGTCCCAGCGCTGTTTGCACTGTTCTGTGAGCCAAGTGTGAGGGGCAAGCCAATTGCTGGGTCACAGAAAAATGACAACCGTTTCTTGAAAGACTGATGAAAACTGTCAACGACCATTTGTTAAAAACAAAGTTTTGAATCTCTACAGTTGTGGAAAAAATAATAGCGTACCAGGCTAAACAACAGTTCCCCAAAGAGGGCCATGTCCTAATCCTTAAACCCTGTGAATATGTTGTTACATGGCAAGGGAAAAGTAAGGCTGTAGACCAAATTAAAATTGCTATTCAGATGACCTTAAATTAAAAACAATTATCCTGGATTATCTGGGTGGGCCCAGTGTATCCAGAAATGTCCTTAAATGAGGAAAACTGAGGCAGAAAAATCAGAACCAGTGACTTCTTGCTCTGAAGATGAAAATGGGCCACAAGCCAAGGAATGCCGGTGGCCTCCAGGAGCTGGAAAAGGCAAGAAAATGGATTCTTCCTTAGAGCCTCTGAAAAGCGACAAATCCCTGATGACAGCTTGATTTTCACCCAGTGAGGCCCATGTCAGACTTCCGGCCTCTAGAACAGTAATATGCATTGTTTCAAGCCATTAAGTTTATGCTAACAAAAGAAAATTAGTACACGTGGTGATTCTGTTGCTTTTATGTTTTCATTTATGCCGTATTTTTTATACATGCAATTTCTAATTTATAAAAAGATTTAAAAGTTATAACATTTTATCGTATAAAAGCAATTCAACTTTTTATAAGAACTATCAATTTTCAAAAAGTTAAAAATGCTAACCGTCTCTTACACACAAAACTTAAAATTTCAAATGAGGCTTATTCTTCCTTTCTATTCCAGAGATTGACCATTTATTCCAATACTGTTTAAAGCAGTTATGACAGTTATTCATTTGCTCAATAAAGAATGGGACTACTCTGTACAAGGCAGGCTTCTAAAAACTTAAGGACATGATGACAGGACAGGCAAGTTCCAAACTCTTGCTACTTTCTGGTGGAAAGAGACAAACAATAACAATTAAACAAAGAGATCATTTCAGATAGTTTTAAAATAGAGTAACAGGATACGGCATGATGAAGGAGAGTAGGAATATGGAGCTATGGGCTACTCTAGATATAATGTGGCTTGTTGCAGCTGACACCCGAAGGATAAGGAGCCAGCTATGAGACAGCATTGCTTAAATTCTTTCATAGGACCATCCTCAGAACTAGCCACACATCTCTAAAACCAAACTCAAAACTTTATAGGCACTTTTAATTTTAACCACCTTCCTTCCCCCCACCTCCAGAACAGTATCACTCTCATGAGTCACCCCCACCAACCTTCGCTACCAATGACTTATGACCATTTCCAACCATTAAATGGCTATCTATCTCATTAATCGAAGAATGTACCACCACTATTTTTTTTTTTAAAGATTTTATTTTTAACTAACCTCTATACCCAACGTGGGGATCAAACCCACAACTCCCAGATCAAGTCACACATTCCACCAACTGAGTCAGCCAGGTTCCCTTGTGCCACCACTTTAAAGGCAAGTCTACTGGGGTCAGGAAATTTAGGCACTGCTATTTTGTCAATAACTGGCTTCGTAACCTTGGGCAATTTTGACTTCTCCAAAACTTGATTAATTCATCGATAAAATAGTAAACACAATGCCTCATGCTTCACTAATCAAAATCCCAACAAGATTTTTTACAAACATAAAAAGTTGATATGCAAAATCTAGAAAAGAAAACGTGAAAAAGAGCTACAAATTTTTTAAGAATACTAATTTGTTTACCACATTTTAAAACACACCATAAAACCATAGTCTTGCCAGTATCAGAGCAAGAATAGAGAAATACATAAGACAAAATATGTACAGGTTACATCAGTTTTCAACAACATTCACTCAACCTATACTGACCTCCTATTACGTGCCAGAAGGCAGGGAAGACTTAGGAAAAGAAAACCTACGAGCAGGGTGTGATAATCAACTAGCAGTTTGCTGAGGAAAGCACATTCCGGAGAGAAGAAATGGCATATACAAGTATATAAAAACAATACATGCACTATTGAGTTTGAGAAGAATAAGGAAAGAGGTAGGCAAGGATCTGATGGCCATTTCCATGCCATACTTCATCCCACAAGTAAAGTGGGGTCAGGCTTTAAGCAAGGGAAAAACAATCAGGATTTTAGAAAGACTGGCCAAGAGAGAATTTGCAGAAGGGGTAAAAGCCTAGAGACTAGGGACGCCTGGATGACTCAGTGGGTTAAGTGCCCGACTCTCGATTTCAGCTCAGGTCGCATTCTCAAGGTCATGAAATCAACCCCCGCATTGGGCTCCACACTAGGCATGGATTCTGCTTAAGATTCTCTCTCTCCAGCTCCCTCTGTCCCTCCTCCCACTCCTACACTCCCTAACCCCTCAAAAAAAGACTAGAGACTAGTTAAGATACTTTTGCAACAAATGGTAAAATCCTGAATCAGGGACATGGGGACAGAAATGTGGAGACTCAACAGAAGGTAGTGGCTGACTGGATGAGAGGGAATAGGGGAGCTGTGCAGACTTTTATCTTGTAAGCAGATGACTGGGTAGATGAGAGCACCGTCCCTCCAAGGTCAGGGAAACCAAAGCAGGCTGACACTGGAAGAAGATATAAACTGCAAAGTTCTGCTGAATTTAGTCCCATATTACCAAAAGTTAAGTAAACTTTTCACTGTAATAAATAATCTTTTACCATAAATAATAATGATAAAATATTTACCTGTTCCTCGTTCACTTTTAATGCTTGTATTTGGGTCTCCAGTGTTTTTATTTGTGCTTCAAGCTGTATCTCTCTTTCTTTTCCATTCTGAAAGAGTTTCTGTGATTCTCGGAGGCTGAGGGTCAAACCATCCTTTTCATCTACAACATTAAAAATGATTATATAAATAACTTACTGTACGGGGACCCTTATTTTCACAATCTCTTATCAAATATCAGGTTGGTATCATATGAATGTTCAGTTTAATTCAGATAGTAAACTTCAGTTGATTTAGAAAAAAACAGGGAAGTTCCAAAAAAAGAATGCCTTAGTGGAACCAAAAAATTGAGAAAATCAGAATCACTTCCCTCAAAAATATTACTGTATCATTTTGAGGACCACAAGATTCTAACAGTGGTTTCAGCATTTGTTTACTTAAGAAGTTACATAGATGGGACAAATCCCTGCTAATCAAAGAAGGAATCTGAGGACTATTTGTTTTTCATACACACTTGCAATGAACTTTTACATTCACCTAATCTTAAATTCTTCTCACATACTTTACGGTAACAGTTTACAAGTTCTTCTCTCAAAATAAATTTTATAAACATTACAGAAAGAGATCTTTTCACTATTAATTAAGTTTGAAACAAGCTAGAGTTCAGTCACAAAATTATTCTACAAATGAGAAGTTCACCATTGACCAAAACTACAGAATGCATGAAGAGTAAACAATTATAACTTGAAACTGTTTTCCTCTAGGTGCCTCTCCCAGGAATGGCACTATTTTTCTCCTTGACACACCAAAAGGAGTTCAGGATCACAAATTCTTACTTGGATTAAAATCTTATGTTAATCTGTAGGCTTAGAAAATGTATTGCAAACTAAACACAAGTCTCTCTGGGAATTGGAATACTTTGTCCAAGGTAAACTACATATGGAATCAACAACTTATTAGGACAGAATGCTATCAGCATAGTTAAATAATGTTCACTGATTCTAACAGCCCAATAGAAGAGAATGAGAAAGCGAGGACCTCAAAATAGAATGTCCTGGTGAGAAATAATCCAAGGCAAGGTGTCAAAATCCTGGGTTTTTGTTTCATTCTGACTGACTCATTATGAGCCCTTTGACCAAGCACATCCACTCTCCAAGCTTCATATTTAAAATAAGCTGTTAAAAACAAGATGTCTAGCGTTAGTGTACCTCATAAATGACAGCACCCAACAGGAGTCATCTTACCTTTGATTATCAGAAGCTGGTGATTCAGATATCTAATTTGATGCTCACTTTCATTTAACTTTTCAACTAAATTGTCTAGTTGTCTCTCTTTTGCTTTGTTAAGAACCTGAAGTTGGATAATCTGCATATTTTCTGCAGCATCTGCATTAAAATTAGAGATAATTTATTGGATTAAAAACATAACCCAAATGTAAATATGTGGATACAACTCATTAGTATCATGAAATCAATTCAGTGAATTTTGACCACCATTTTTTAAAAAAATTAGACAATATATCCGAGTGCATCATGGAGTATGAATAAAGATTATTTTGTGAAATGTGTTTTCATTATGTATACTTATTTACATAGATAAATATTATAAGACCTCATCACAATGTAAAAAAGGTACTTCTTACTGTGGTCACTGCCAGAAAAGTTTAAGAAGTCACTGGTGTAGAGTATAACCCTGAGTCACACTACCATTTTGGCTAATTAAAAATAAGCACATACCAATTACAATGGAACAGAGTTCTATGTTCTCATAAAATTGGAAAAAAAAACTACATCAGATTCTATAAAGCCAATTTTAAAGAAAATTTCTAGGCACTCTTCTCAAAGTGTTTTATCTTAAACAGGAATGCGAATTACATCGTATTCATGTTCATGCTAGCACATAACTGCTGCACTAATAAATCAATAAAGAGATTGATAAAGAATTTTGAGGTCTTCTTTCAGAAATGATTAAAGTCATTTTAGGGACGACTTAAAAATGACTGGGGGGAAAAAGAGAAAAAGCGATGTCTAGGAGAAGGATAGTGCTTCAATCACAAAATGACAAATATTTTTCTTCATTTTTTCCTAGAACAACACTTCTACTTGCCAACAAACAAAACAATCTTCTTTTTAAAAAAGAGATAAGGCTGAGACCAAAAGAAACCCCTGAAGACTGAAAACTTTGTTACAGGTCAACTTAGAACAGGGTTAACTCAAGAATGAGCGGTCTACAGGCCACACCTCTCCCCAAAGTCATTTTTTTAACTACTGTGGCTAAGAAGCTATAATCACTAAAATTCAGCACTACTGTACCATTAAGTTACCTAATTAACTTCCAAATGTTTAATTTAGGCAGATGTTTAAGTAACTTACTTAAACAAAAAATAAATCAACTTGATAAAACACAGACTCTTAACAGAGTCGCATAAGGTTATCTACACAGAAAGACCAGACATACAAACGTCACTGAACACAGCAGAACTGAAAGAACAAATACCAAGATAATCAGGCCACTGGTGTGATGCTTATTAACTCAGCCTAAAATCAGTTATGCCACCCATGCTGTCCACCCCCTCACCTCATTCCCTAAAACCTCCTGAACAAAGAGAGGAGACCCTGATTTGCTATCAACTCCTTGTGGGGAAGTGAGGTCTGGCCTCCCCCATAGCTCTCCTGCAGCCCACGTGTATGTGTTATGCCACAAGCAGTGCTCTGAAGCTAGGGCGTGCAGCCCAGTCTTCTCGGTGGAGCCCAGGAAGCCCAGAACAGCCAATGACATCTCCCTGCCCGCCCCCCACCCGCCGCCCGCTTCTTAAATGTCAAACAAACCACCATCTTGCTGTCACACTCAAGAGTCACCCTGGCTCTTCAATATGCACAATAACTGGAAGCTATTTCACATGCTGGAGAGTAGGACAACAAAAGTTAAGTGTAGGAAACACTCATTCAGGTCAGTCACAGCCCAAGTTCTGGCTTTTGATTTTGGGTGTTTCATCTCCTCCAAACTCTCCAGTAACATTTCTCTCATTCTCCTATTTATCCATGCAGTATATAAAGGGAATTTTTTTTCACAAATGCCACATGACTAAACCCGAGATAACCCTAGTTTAAATTCTGAATATTAAGTACTGTATATCAGAGTTACCTAATTACTACACTAAAAGTCTAAAAATTAAAAGAAAAACTTAAGATGATAATGGCTAACTTACTGAATTACATTTCCATGTAGTAATGAAAAATCTAAGTTTGAAAAGAAAACTCAATTTTATTTTCCAAATTAGACTTCAGTAAGAAAAACATGTATCTAATGAAAAGTCTTAACCAACTAGAACAACTGAAATATGCAGCTGAGAAGAACTATAAGTGTTTTATAATGGTAAGTTTCAAATATATAAGGTAGAGAGTAGAGTGGCAATGAACCCCATGAACCTACCATCCAGAATCAATAACTACAAACTCATGGTCAGTCTTGCTTTATCTATATCTCTATACTATATACTATACTCTCTCTATATAGTATATCTCTATACTATATACTATACTCTACATCTATATACCCCCAACAACTTATTATTTAAAGTAAATCCAAGACTCCATATCAGTTTATTCATAAACACTTCTGGATTTCTAATAACAGAACTTAAAAAAAAAAAAAAAAGAATCAACCACAATCCCATTATCATACTTTAAGAAAAAAAATGACAATTTTTGAGTACGCCCAGTGTTCAAAACTATTTCTGTTATTAAGAAATAAATATAAACTTGATACCTACTTTCATTAGCTCCTAAAAATTGTTGTTGCAGGCTTTCAAATGTGTCACTTCCTGCTATCTCTTGGGCTGGTGAGTCATTATTCTGGGCAGAAGCCTGATAAGGTTTATATGTCACTTTATATGGTTCCAAAGCTTGACAACTGGGACCTTGTGATGTAACAAATTGCTATCAAAAGATGATAAATGAAACTGACAATCAGGATTTGGCTTTTTCTTTGAAAATGATCTGAATTAGACACCTCGATTTTGTTAGGAAATTCAATTGTGGTACAATTACAAACTTTATACATATATCTTAGCTTAAAAATACCACTTACAGTCATTTAATACTATTAACTAAAAGTCTATAATATATAATTTTACGTATCTTAATGGTACTTCTGAGCATACAATGGGTCCAATTACATAAATAACACTCAAGAATTCCAATAAGGTGGTGGGTAATAGGGAGGGCACGTATTGCATGGAGCACTGGGTGTTATGCAAAAACAATGAATACTGTTATGCTGAAAAAAAAAATTAATTAAAAAGAAAAAAAAAAGAATTCCAATAAGATTATATATAAATAAGAATGATTTAGGTGATGCCAACATCTTGAGAACATAAGAGTGTACATATTCAATAGCAAGAACATGCCTCGTATATAATAAATATTCAATAACATTTGCAGAATAGTTAGTATTCCATAGAGATAGAAAATGACCATCTTAAAAGGATGAAAAAGTCATCCTGTCATTGGGTGACACAGAATAGCTGTTGGCAAAAAGAGAAAAGCTACTGGTAAAATCAATGTCACTCAAAGTCCAAGAAGCATCCACCCATATCCTAAGCTCATCGTATATCTGAGCTACCTATATCCTTAGCTCATTAATAAATTTCCCCCCGGGGGGGGGGGGCAAAGAAGGGAACAACCCTTGTTTATTTCCTTAGCATTCATTCTGTCTACTGCTATATCACTTCAAAACAGATAACAGCTTTGAAGTATTCAACCTAAAATTTGTTATCAAGGTGGTGGGCTAGAAAATCAAGCAACTAAATGGGGTCATCTACATAGATTGGCCACTTTAAAACTATACCAAGATACCTGAACATGGCTTCTTGCTGAAGCATGGTGAAGTGGTAGAAGCCAGAAGTGGCAGTAAATAAGGATGGTTCTTCTTTGGTAAACTTAACTTTTACCTTTTAACTGTTTCTGTAAAGCCTCTATTTTAAAATTTGAACTCAAGGCCATGATTTCATTAGATTGTAAACAGAAAACAGCATGACTAATTCAGCATGAGCCTGAATAAAAGCACTCTCAGGGATTTTGTACTTAAAGCTTATCATTGCACCTACATACTTTTTTAAATATACACATACACATACAAGCAAATGTGTGCAGACATACACACAAATTCCTGAAAGTCAAGTTCTTACAATACCTGGAAATGATTCCTTTGAGGATCTGAAAATTTAATTACATTGGTTGGTTGACTATTAAATTCTTGCTTCTGACCATTGATATATGGCCTGAAGTTTTCAGGAAGGTGGTATAAATCTGTCTGTTCATAATTACTTGGAGGACTATAACCACTTCCGCCTTCATCTCCACCTTCTTTGGGATGGTAGCCAGGATGCTGGTCGTCATTTTTACTTGGATTGCCTTCCCAGCCGTTGCTACTTTTCTCTCCAATATACACATCCCGAATCTCATTATAGTCCTAGTAGATAACAAGAGTGAAACGAAGGCACTAAGATCTATTCCCACCCTTGCCAAAGTCATTACCGGCTAGATACTTACATTCACACTTTGAGATTTAGGCAGCACTGGATGCTCACACCAATTCACCTCCAATTGCTCGGAGCGATGCAGTCTTGAGAAAAATCAATACTTTAGATTTAGAGCCCATCACTTATTCAGACACAGATCTCACAAAGAACCCCAAGATTTTAACATGTTATCCCTCTATCACCTACAATTCTAAGAATTAGTCTACAATTTTACAACTGTGTCCATTATTGCCTACAGAGAATCAAAAGAAAGAGCCTTATAGAATCGGAACATCTGAGTGCAAGTGACTTCAGGTCCTTACTCTCCCTCTGTGCCATCCTCGCTGCAGTCAGAATAGTGGAGCTCGGGCGAGGACAGGTCATCATCCAGCATATCGTGCGGCAGGTCGGTGAGTAACTGCTGCAACTGAGACAGGAAAGTGGGCGTCAATATCACACTGACTGAGACATGAGCTGCCAAACCAAAGCGGCCTTGCAACGAGTGACTCTGACTTGAGAAGTCAGTGACAGTCCTAATTTCTCCATTTAATAACGGTTTGAAATTCCACACAAATTATCAGGATTTATTCTGGAAGGCTTTTTTTCTACAAATGTCTTAGACTTAAATACACTTAACATTACAACAGAACTTTAAGCCTTCTTTATGGAAATACAGCAACTCATGGAAATGGTACAATCACCGTATTATGTTATCATGCAGCAGACCTGAGTCTCAGAATCCTGTTCTCCCAGTAATCAGACCTTGAGGACTTGACAGTCACACATTCCCCTGGGAATCCAAGCAGCCAGCTCTGCTGTGCCCAGGTGGTGAGAACAGTAGTACCAGCAGCAGCAGGTGGCCCAGAAGCTCTTAAAAGCTTTAATAATGTGATAGAAACCCCTTGGAGAGTGACTAATTAGCAGACTGCCATCTAATTCCAATGATGAAAAGATACATGATACTCTGCTCAGCTAACACAGTTGAGTAAAAAGGGAGTTTTAAGACTCAGTTTTCTACCAAGAGCACTCTCAAAAGCAAAACTCCAAACCTGACATAAAAGCATTTGACTTCACTCTCCAATTTTTGTCCAGATAAATCACATCTTTAGCATTCTTCTACCTTTAAAAACTAGATAAATTTGTTTATTGTTTCAAGATAAACGGTGATTAAGATAGGAATGAATTGTCTAATTTGAATTTCGGTATCTGTAAATGACTTTCTTCAATTCCCAATATATTGTCTTAAAATTTATAGCTATCAGAATATTCAAATATTTTATTATTAAACAGAAGAGGGCTGCTTATGACTTCTCTTTAAAATTAAGCAGGGGCGCCTGGGTGGCTCAGTGGGTTAGACCCTCTGCTTTCGGCTTGGGTCGTGATCCGGGGATCCTGGTATTGAGCCCCGCATAGGGTTCTCTGCTCGGCAGGGAGCCTGCTTCCCCTCTCTCTCTCTCTGCCTACTTGTGATCTCTGTCAAATAAATGAATAAAATATTTTTAAAAATAAATAAAAAATTTAAAAAAATTAAGCATTAGTTAAATTAGTAAGTTGACTGAGTCCTCCGCAGTACATACATAAATGAACCTCATGAAGTTATGCAATGAGTGAATTTTATTTTTTTTTTAAAGATTGTATTTATATATTGGTGAGAGAGAGAGAGAGAGAACAAGCAGGGAGAGCAGCAGGGAGAGGGAGAGGCAGGGTCACTGCTGAGCAAGGAACCCCAGTGCAGGACTCGATCCCAGGATCCTGGGTTCTGGATCATGACACTTAACTGACTGAGTCACCCAGGTGCCCTGCAGTGACTGAATTTTGATCTGTAAAACCTGGGGGAAAAAATGAGATGCTCCTTGGTCTATGGCTTAGTCTATGGCAAGTTTTTTTTTTTTAATCCATTTTAGAAGAAATGAAATGTAGCTATAAAATATATCTTAGTGTTTCATTTACAATCAAAAGCCTTCTGAAAGCAAATACATATGTGAAAAGTTAAAATATTATGGGGGCACATGGATGGCTCAATCAGTTAAAGACCTAATTCTTTGTCTGAGCACAGGCCTTGATCTCAGGGTCATGAGTTCAAGCCCTGCACTGGGCTCCACACGGGGCATGGAGCCCACTTTTTTAAAAAATTGTTTTAAAAAGGTCTCAAAGGAATGTTCCAATTGTTAACTGGGTTTTGGAGATGTCAAATTTGGGAATGAAAATGGGGTATGTGAAGGGGGGAGGGGGATATTTCCTTGATCTCACATAGATTTCTAATATTCACTATTTTTTAAAAAAGGTTTGTCTTGATCCATCATTCTTTAAAAATTAAACAAGAGAAAAATATTCTATCCCAATGAAAAGTTAACTTCATCTCAAAATTTATTTGATATTAATATTAGTAATCAAGACCTTGATTTATTGGTCACCTGCTCATGTTGGGTAATTGAAAAGTCATTCTGAGAATTAGCCATATCATAGATGACCCAAAGATATAAAGAATAAACCAAAAGAATCATCAAAAGCTAAACAGAACACATCAAAATATTAGTATACCACACGTGTGCCTTAAGTGAAAGGTAGCCAAGTGATTTGAGAAAGACAAAATTCACTTAAAAAAAAAAAAAAAAAAATGAGGTCTTTAAAAGTGGTCCAACCTGCTTGTCTATAATTATGCATCACTCCTTTATGGAAAAAGACAATCCCCACATTCTACACAGAGAAAAATAACAAAATAAATCTCTTATACTTGCATCAAGTAAAGAGTCCTGTACAGAAAGAATATTTTCTTCTAAACCTTCCGTGAGGTTCATGCACATGGCCTTATAATTAAGGGGAACCTTAAGAGGGACATCTGAATAGTACATTTTTTTCCTCTCACCTAGAAAAAGCTGTATGATAACTAAACAGTTCTTGTGGCTTTCTTTGTGACACCTCAAAATTTACAAAATTAGCATCCAGAAAGGAAAATTAATTTAAGTATAAGCAATAAGTTCATCAAAATGTTTCTGGAACCACAGGTGAACTTGTCAACTGGCAAAACCATTCCTATAGCATTTAGTTTCTTATAAAATATTTTACATATATGCTAACACTTTGAAAGCATTTCATTCACCTTCAAAAAATTTCTCCATGAAGCTCTTTGGCATAGCTGGGCCATATTCCTTGGCTCCCAGGACCAAGAGAAGTTAAATGAGGTGAGTCCTCCTCATAAAGCCATTCAGGAACAAAATGGCCCCCAAGCCCTCCATTCCCAGGACCAAAGTGTGCCCTTGTCATATACACTGTCAAACAGATTTTGCTTTCGGTCATTGAACCTTGTGCCATAAAACACAGAATTATCAGATCAACTTGGCATGTTACCAAGTACAGAATTTTATAAACCATAAATTTTCCTGGTTAAAGATTCACCTAGCTACCAAACAGATTCATGGGCAAAGAGATTAATCTTTATAAATGACACTTAATTCCACTCATTGCTTTCAAATTCATCAGACTGCTTTTTGGTCACAAATGCAATCTTTTCAGTGGGATGTTCTTATGTGTCAACTGAGTTTAATAATTAAAGATACCTTGCCTAGGGAAAAAAAGATCATTTGCCATTGCTAACACTTCTATGGAATGGTTTAGAATGCATTTCAGTAAACTCTACCTTTACTACTTGACAGGTTTCTTCCCTAAAAAGAAAAAAACTGAGGGCATTTTACTCAAAGAACTTCAACAGCAAAACACTTTGCAACAACCCATGAAGAACATCCAAAACACCTATGTTTAGGGGGAATGTAAAACAGAGAACATGTAAACCTTTTGTTAGGATTTTCTACTTAAATTAACTAAACACACTGTCTCCAGAGACTATGATTCTTCAATACTCATGAAAGCCAGAGTTCTCGGATTACAAACCATACATCTTCTCCCAGGAGAAAAGCAACAGCAAATGGAGTAACCAACGTTCATATGGCTTTTGAACAGGTTACCTCCTAAGTATACTGAAAAGATTGATATTTTATAATATAAATTATTAAATAATGCTTTCGTGCATATACAGTCAAGAGAATCTTCCTTTTAACCTAAGAGCCGAGTTAAAAACCTCCTTGCAAAGACTCAGTATGGGAACGCTAAGGGCCAAGTAACTGGGCAGCCAGAGCTTTAGTTTATGAATTATATTGCATGCAGAATTTTTTTTTTAATCTATTCCATTAGTTGAACTAAATTTTAGGTTAGTGAGGAAGGCTGTGTCTAGATTGCCGCATATCTGAAAAAGAAATATGGCAGCATTTGTTAGACAAGAATTGGCTGCCCTACAAATGACACAGAACTTTAGGCCTGGAGGAACACCGGAGCTCCTCCCAGGCAAATCTGGCCTTGTAAAAGGGAGCAAACCAGGGCCCAGAGAAGGTGAGGGGCAAGCCCAACGAAGAGAGTTACAGCCCCAGAGCCAGCAGCAGAACCTGAATCTCACCATTCTCACTCCAATTTTCTTCTACAAGACATTTCATTTGTAACTGGAAGACACTTATTTGTACCTGTTTGTGTACAATCGAGCTACAGTCTGCCAGAGTAATGTTTGTGTTCCCATCGTGACAGTCCCTGAAAAACTGTATGTTTTGAGAAACATTCAAAAGGCACAATCCAGATCAAGTATAAGAAATTGCTAAAGAAAAACATCAACCATGTGAATTGCTAAACCATCTGTTTCTTTTTCTCTGGTGATGACAAGAAAATGCCACTAAATAAGTCAAATATCATAAAATGTAAACAAATACTAGCTTCATAACTCCCTCTAGTGGGGACAAAATGTCAAAAATCTTTCTATAATTACATCAAACAAGGCAATTAAAAAGTAGAAGAAAGGCTATGCAATGGGAAACCCTACCTCTTAAAAATAAAGGATTTGAAGCTCAAATGAGCTCTATTATTCTATTAGAGAAGCACTGATATAAAAACCAAATGGACTCCTATCAGCATAGCCAGGTGTGAGCTTCTCTCTGCCATCTGCTACTTAAACCACATACGTTTCTACTCCAGATCATTTTCCTGGCTTCAAATCGATAATTACTAAAGTATTACCTTGACAGCAGAGATTACTAGTACCTCTGCTAGTACCATACCTAGAAGCGAGCAATAAGCATAGAGCTGTTTCTGGGGAGACTGCAGAAAAGTAGGTGTACACTCCAGCAAACTGGAAGATCCCAAATGAAAGATCTTAAGCTGTGGGTTCACCAATAACTTTGGAGCTTCACTTCTATCACAATAATAACAACTCTATGTCTGTAATATCCCACAATGATCACAAAGCACGCTGACTTAAGTGAAAAGTATTTTGAAAAATCACATTGTTACATTATGAATGAGTTAATAAAAGAACTTTTGAATTCCTCTTCTCTGGGCCAGTTTTCTACGGAAAAGTTTGCCTAGAATACTTTGGATGAGGTCTACTTGGTAGCAAAGATAACTACAGCCATAATTCTCAAATGGTAAAAGTAGTGTGCTCCAGTATGTCATGAGAAATAGGAGTGAGATGAATACTAATTGACGTGACCACATAAATCCATGGTCCTCACTCATCTGCACCCTAATCTGCCCTGTTTACTGTGTAGAAAATGGAGTTTTGGGTGAAACACTGGGTGAGGCTGGGGGTTGTACACTTCTCTGCTACGCCTTGGCCAACAGTGCCCAAACT
The DNA here is from genome assembly GCF_922984935.1 of Meles meles. NCBI lineage: Eukaryota > Metazoa > Chordata > Mammalia > Carnivora > Mustelidae > Meles > Meles meles. The sequence continues at coordinate 71,795,001 of NC_060071.1, forward strand.
TTACTATTACACCACTTAGAACTAAGGGACTTTAGAAAGGATTGTAGTGCCAGACTCTTCTGCAAAAATCTTGGAGATTTTTTCAAAATATGGCTCTAATCATGTGGTTTGAGATTCCACTGTTCTAAATGTCCTCTGAATATTGAATCGCTTTACTAAATGAGGTGACTATTTTCTCTTCTGAAGATTAAATGCACTTTCTTCCCTCGCTCTTCAATGCAAACAATGGAGAGAACAGAAATGGAAAAGGCAAGATCATAATTACAGAGCTGCTACTGGGATGGTAAGGAAGTCAGAATTTGACTGTGGCTTATTCACTGATTTAGGGGCAAGTGTGGACAAAATTCAAACTGACCCCCAAAGCACCAAAATTAAACTTAGCAACTGGCCATTCATACCAGAAAGTCAAAATCAGAATTACCCTAACATTTCTACAGAGAGGATCTCACAAATCCTTAGGAGGGAGACCAAGAGTCAGATACGTCCTGCTTGGCCCTATAGTACATCCTCAGGGATACAGACATTCCTCCTACATGAGGAAACTGAATACCAAAGTGATTCACTAAGTAGAGAAAGCAATATGCCTTAGGCCGCTACTAACACTTATAACCCAGTTGTCAATCCCAAAGCTACCAACAAGGGAGCAAGAAGACCACTCTTCTTTAACCACCCAAGGCTGTGAAATGTTCTGCTACGGCAGGGTAAGACAGCCTGAGGAGGTTGAAATGGCCTCTGGATATGCAAACAAACATAGGTTTGATTAACTAATTTATCATTTTAACATGCAACAGTGACAAAAACAGACAAAAACAGACAAAAACAGTGACAAAATATACATAAGTCTAATTTTAAGAATAATCCTGAATTTTGTTGGTGAAAATCTGAAAACCTCGAGCCTCTAATCTCACTTCTCCCCTTGAAGCAATTAAAGAAGAAAAAAGGCAAAAACACATTTTATTAACACAATACATAATCATGTCAGAGTCAAGTTGGCTGTACATTCTTTTCTTCCACTCTGCTAGAAACACTCATTCTTAGGTATTTCACTTCTTAAGAGCTCCTTTTCCTCTGGAAATTCCCTATCCCAGCTTATAACCTACAAAGAAGTAATCCCTAGGGCTATTTTCTATATACCTAGAATTAACTGCTTCTTTTAAAGTTACTAATGTCACCCTTAAAACTTTCACCACAAAATACACCTCTAATTAGTTCCTGTAATACCCTAATGATCTCTCTAATATCTTTTCCAATGAAAAATCACCTGTCAGATTATTTTTTCTTTTTCTTTAAAGTCTATTATAATAATTACTTAAACTGATCCCCTCAGGAATCCCCGTAGCTAAATTCCAGCAAACTATCCAAAGCCACTGGGGTCATCAAGACCTCATGCTGTGAGTTCACAAAGTAACAGAAAATCCTCACCTCCATCCTTGCCACAACAATTGCTGTGAAGGACCCGGTCAAAATCCAGAAACCCTGCTCAGGGTCATAAATGCCAATGCCCTCAACCTGGCAGAGGACTGACAAGAGCGAAGCTGTTAAGTTCACATGAATAAGGCCATGTCAGTGTGAGAGGACCGTGGCCAGCTGGTAAGGGACAGCCACTGCTCAGATCCAGCCTGCCTGCTGCCACATGTGGCCAGGGCGTAGGATGTTTCAAGACAAGCCAGAAACTCCGGCTCGTTACAAGAAATTTTCCAATCTTTAAATATAGATTGAACTTTAAAAACACTGCACAACCAAACAAGACAAAATGTCTATGGACAAAAATCCACCAAACTGCCAGTTTCTAGCTCTACCCAAACTCTACTGCCAGCTACATGGGCAACTGACCCTATTCCTGCTTCCTGTTGATACTGATAGTTCACAGTAACAATTAACAAGGATTGTTTTATACATGAGAAAGTGGATCATATCAAGCATAGTCTCAGTACAAAAGAAGTCCATCATCACAGGCAATCAGGAAATCTGACTCAAGGGGCACCTGTGTGGCTTAGTTGTTAAGGCTCTGCCTTGGGCTCAGGTCATGATCCCAGGGTGCTGGGAACAAGCCCTGCATTGAGCTCCCTGCTCAGTGGGAAGCCTGTTTCTCCCTCTCCCACTCCCTCTGCCTGTGTTCTCTCTCTTGCTGTCTCTCTATCTCTGTCAAATAAATAAAATCTTAAAAAAAAAAAAAGAAAGAAAGAAAGAAATCTAACTCAAACTAAAAACGATCCTAATAAATTGACTTTCATCAACTGCTACTACTACTATTGGCCCCATTTACTGAACATGACTCTGTGCCAGGAATGTACCTAAAATATAATCTCCTCTTATTCTTTTTCTCCTTGTCTTTCATCACACAGCAGACAGTAAGATCTTTAAAAACATGATTAGACATCACTTCCCTGCTTAAAATCCTCCACTGAATTCCCATTGCTCCTGGAATAAATTCCAAACATCTTCCCATGACATACACTGATTTGACCCTAGCTCACCTCTACACGCCGTCTCCATACTCACCCCTTGGTCACACAATCCCCACACCACGGCCTTCTGGCTGGTCTGCAGATATACAGGGTCTGTTCCCACTTGTGTGCTTTATACTCATTGCATGTCTTGGCCTAGAATATTCTTCCTTAGGCCTCTGCATGGCTGTTCCTTCTCATGAGTCAAGTCTCAACTCAGGCATTTCCTCCTCCAAAAGGCCTTCTCTCACCAGTTACTTTAATTTCACTCTATTTTGTTTCCTTAGCACTTATCACTGTTAAATTATCAGTCACTTGAATTACTTTATTCATCGGTTTACTTGCTTATTGCTTGCCTCCACAAGGACATAACCTACCTGAAGCAAAGAACCTTGCTGGACTTGTTCAAGGCAAAGTTCCAAACAACGAGAAACTAGGTCTCTGCCTCCAAAACCAATCACTACCTCCTAAATGAAAAGATCTTAAAGAATCAAACCATTTACTATGTTTTAGTCTCATCTCAAAAAAGGAAGCATTCCACTCAACCAACTTTTAAAAGTTCAAATACTGATCAGGTTTTAGGGGGTGACAAAAAAATTATAAATTCCTTCAAAAGGACACAAGAAGATATCATTTTGATCAGGAAATAAAACTTTAAGATTGGGTTTAGAGTCTTTTCTCTGGGTAGCCTACCTCTTTCTCCCTTTCATAGTCTTCTTTGTCATACTCTTCATCTTCATTTTGTGTCTGCAGTGCCACGCTGCCAAAATCTAATGACATGGTGTTCCTGTGGAAAGAGAAAGACACTTGGTTTCTAAATATCCCATAAAATCTCTCCAAACGACACAACGGATGCCACACACACACACACACACACACACACAAAGACAGCAGCAGCCAGGGAAAAGATCTATGTAACTCATGCATAACAAATGGTTAGTATTCCAAATATAAAGACTATGCTTACAAATTAATTGTGATTCACAGAAAATAGCTGTATGACAGTAACTCAAAGAAAAGGAAAATGCGGGGTATCTGGGGGGCTCAGCTGGTTAAACGTCCGTCTTGGGTCCTCTGGGCTCTCTGCTCAGCAGGGAGCCTGCTTCTACTCCCCCACCCCCTACTCGTGTCTCTTGGTAGCTCTCTTTGAAATAAATAAATAAAATCTTCTCTTTTTTTTTAAGATTTTATTTATTTATTTGAGAGAATGAGTGAGAGAGAGCATGAGAGAGGAGAAGGTCAGAGGGAGAAGCAGACTCCCCAAGGAGCTGGGAGCCCGATGCAGGACTCGATCCTGGAAGTCCGGGATCATGACCTGAGCTGAAGGCAGTCGCTCAACCAACTGAGCCACCCAGGCGCCCCTGAAATAAATAAATAAAATCTTAAAGGAAAAAAAAATGCAAAAAGCTAATAAATTTGTGACTAGACCTTTTTCATGGTCTGGAATGTATAACTTTAAACAGCAAGAGTTTTGTTCACACACATAAAAATAAAATAATAATTTTATTAAAAATTTTAAGAATATGCTCAAAGTTACCAATTTTGTTTATTAGATATGGCAAAGGTGGTAACCTCCACAAACTGGTTCATCCTTTCGGTATCACAAATCCAAACGTTGTGTTTTACAAAAAGAGACCCACTAAATGCTGAGTTAATGATTGCCACCTGAAAACCTTGATGATCTGGTCAACTCTGTGTAGCACATGACAAAAATGTCAGTGTTAAATGTCCTGCTCTTTCGCTTGATAAAATCAGGCTCAAGGAAAAAATACTCAAGAAAAATAGAAGTGAAGAGTGTGAAGCTGTACCATGTAGAGTTCCAATTCCAAAAGCAACAGCAGAATTTCTCTGCAGAGCAGTTACTGCTGTGGTAGAAGCAGCAGCAGCAGCAGGAGGTGGGTTTTCAAGTACTTAGTCAAAAGCCTGCTGATGATTTGAATTATATTTAGGAATCGATGCTACATGGTGACTAGCCAGAATTTCAAAGGTCCAAAGAATCCCAACAAAAAAGTAGGCAGGCGTCATCAATTACCCAGCCTAATACTGCCTTCCCTTCACTCCACTCCTCTGCATGCCAGCGAAATGCACTTTGATGTGAGCCTGAGCCACAACTCATTCCCTGCACTTTTCGGGCTCTAAAATGTCATTAAATTGGAAGTGAATTAAGAAGCACGGGCCCAGGCATCCAAATACATTTTACCATAGAGAACTTAGCTCCCTCATGTTAACAGCTGAGAACTATGACGACAAGCTTTTATGTAAGCCGACAGCTCTACAAGCAAAAGATATTCCACTGAATCAGATCTAACACGCCTTTGATTGTATGGCACTATTCCATTTGTACCACTAAGAAAAAGATGTGGCCAATTAAATTATGAAACATCATTAATTTTAAACTGCAGCCTGACTTTGTAGATATTAAAATCCAAAAAGAAAATGAGCACTTTAGAATAGATGAAATATGGTGTTAGACTAACACAAATATAAATTTTAATGCTGAAAATCCCCAAACATCAAGTTTTTGTTTGTTTTTCAAGGACTGAATTACACTTCTTGTCCAAACTGTACTTTGCAGTCGACCTTCCTTAACCCTCCCTCTCTGGTCCCTACACCCAGCCCATCCCTTTCAACTCATCAGCTCAACCCCTTCCCATCAACTTAAACTCTTCCACCTTCTGTTTCTTTGACCAGACTTGCTTTCTATTCTTGTGCCAGAGCTGAGAGGAGGAAGGGAAATGTGCACTTTTTCACTAAGAAGGAAAATACATAAGTTTAGGGAATCTAAACCTCGTTTCCATCCAACAGCTACGAGAAGCTTCTTGTACACCTGCATTAGTTACAGACCTGAATGTAAAGAGCTTATAATATAGCTGAAATGGTAAGGGGAAAACACTCACACAATACCATGTCTCTAGGGTTTTTTTAATTACTGCAAGTGAAAACCAAGTCTATGGAATTCAACAGATAATGAAAATACTAGCCAATTTAAATCCTGGCTCCTTAAAGGAAGAGTTAGACTTTAAGGACATCCCTGAATTCTCTGAGCAGAAATCATCTTTCCTGCTTCTGGTATTTACAGAATTCTCTACCTCTTCCTGTATTTTATAGTTAAAGCCAGAATATGGATTTGGGTTGATTTCTCCTGTATTAGGTAAAAGAGGTTTTTTTTTTTTTTCAGTTGCTCACTAACATGCCATCAATTCCTGTTGAATATTGGAAAAGAACATCAAGATTTACAAAAGCCTTTTGCTAAATACAGCTATTTTATTTTTTATTTTTTAAAAAAGATTTTATTTATTTGACAGAGAGAGATCACAAGTAGGCAGAGAGTCAGACAGGAAGAGAGGAAGGAAAGCAGGCTCCCCGCTGTGCAGAGAACCCGATGTTGGGCTGGATCCCAGGACTCTTGGATCATGACCTGAGGCGAAGGCAGAGGCATTAACCCACTGAGCCACCCAGGCACCCCAATACAGCTATTTTAAGTAAAGGGCTACTTTTTTCTCAGAAAATAGTGAACTTTGCAAGGTATTTTCATTTTTAAATGAAGAGAATGTAAAAGACCAAAATGTATCGCTTTTGAATGGCTTTTTAATCCAATGTCATTGAAGAAAACTGCAAATATCTGAAAAGACTAAAATCTCTCTAGACTGGGGAAGAAAGTATACAAATAAGTTTTCCTTCTCAAAAGTGCAAACTACTGAAGACCTTAAGAAACTACTTTGGCATTAACAGAAATGTGATAACCTTATTGTGGATAAATAGATAATTAGTATTTTAATGAAATTTTAAAATAAAAGCTAATGCTTTTCCTCAACTTATTAACCACTACTACTTCAGAGACTTTACCATAATATTCAGAATAAAAGAGACTGCTTCATAAGAAAAACTAAACAGTAAGACAGTAAACCCAGAAGCCATGAAAGAAAAACTGGAAAGAAACTTAACCACAAAAAATAAAATTTTCATATGGCAAAAGACATCACTGACAAGTCAAATATTATGTATGAAAAAAACACACTTAACAAAGCCAAAAGATAAAATAATGTATAAGAAAATGTTTGCAAAACACATGACAAAGTCCCAATATACAGCTTTCAAAAAGAAATGAGAAAAAGACAACCTAATTAAAAATGGGCAACTGACAATTCATTTTAAAAAGTGTCAAATATTCAATTAACTTAAAAGTAAGCTCATGAAGAATTCAGTGTCATTTAAACACTGAAATGATTTTCAACCACTAAATTTAAAAAAAAGTTAACACCTAGTGGTGGCTATTTTGTAGGAAAGAGATATCCTCATGAATTGCTGGTGAAATGTATGAATTGCAAAAACCATCCTGAAAACTACCGTATAAGTATACTGAAAAAGAACACTTGTCCTAGTAAAAGTACTTTTGAATAAATTTGGTGATACTATACTAATAAGAGAAATAATGACATATTTCTGTATTTACTGACTGATCCTTAAACAATCAAGACACAGAATAAGTGTACTGTATGCTTTTCCTTTTAAAAAGTTAATACTTTCTCCCCAGATAACTTTTTCTGAACCTATTAATAAGACTACGTTCGGTTTTTTCTTTGGTTTTTGTTTGTTTGTTTTAAACACTCAGATCAGAAGGGCTCAGTCTCAGTACTCATTTTGTAGTTACTCTTTATGTTTTCTTTGCCCTCCTTGCAATGAGAGGAAAAACCAATGAGTGTTTAGTTGGACAAAATATCAGAAACCAAAAGCACTGCTTTTGTCTCATCCAAAAACCTATAAGCTCTCTGAAAGAGTTAAAAATGTATGTCCTCCACATTTTGCACAAGGCAGGCACACAATAAGAATCTGTTGAATGAATATGATACATTCATGCCACCCTCTAGGATTCATTATTTCAATAAAATTTTCCTCGGCATCTACCGTGTGCCAGTTTATATCCTAGATGTTTCTAAGACACGGTATCAGCCATGGGGAGTTTACCATCCCTTAGAGAAACAATGATATAAATCAAGAGTTACCATGATACATTGTAATATGTTCTGCAATAGAGAGTAAAAAGCACAAATTAAATTTGACTGAAAAGAAAGGGCAGCTGAGGGAAATTTCACAGAAAAAGACTTTCAGTTAGAAAGAACTCAATACCGCTGGAAGTGGTTAAGAATAAGGGCACTCATTCAGACAACTTGGGCTCAATTCTAGCTTTTATTTATCAGCTGTGCACGTTTGCTGCTTCCATTTTTTCATTAAATAAATGCGGGTAAAAATAGTACCTGCTTCAAAGATTGGTTATGAAGAGTCACAAGATAATGAATATAAAGTGTTTAGCACCATGTACCAATCACTACATTTTAGTTTTGTTACTGTAACATTCTTACCTATGAACAGGAGTCTGCAGCTACAGATGAGGTAAACAGCATTCAGAGTATCTAAGAAAGGTGAATACGCTGCCTGTGGGAAACCTAACTTCAACTAATACCTCCTCTGGGATGAAAATGCTACCTCCTTCAAGATGCCCTCCCAATCCTGTTGCCCTAGGGAGGAGGGGAGGATTCTGCACTTTCAGACTATATTTCTTATACTTTTCTTATGGCTTCCATTTCAACCTCTCACTTCCTTGTATGCATTTACGTATCTAGGGAGTACATATAAATTGCCATGCATTGTGAAGGATATGGTCAAATTCGGCTTAAATCAGACTCAAGTTCATGACTATAAGATAAAAAAGGTTAAGTGCCAGGAAGGGGGCTGGTCTGTAAACGCCCTAGGAAATTCTACTTAGTTGCTTACATGCTAGCTTCCCTTCTACAAGGAAAATAACCAGAACACACTAGCCTGTTTTAGACGTGCAATATCAGCTTAAGAGGCCTGGTCATTTATTCAACAGTTATTCACCATGCACTGTTCAAGATTACAAAGTTCAACAGGACTTGGTAGAGAAGAGACTAGACATTTAAACAAATGATGACAATCTGTCATCAGTGCTAATGACAGCAGCTTGGACAAATCGAGTCAAGGTGCCTGAAGAATGCAGCAAGTAGGCACCCAGAGCTGAACGACAGAATCAATCAGCAGCCTTACCAAGGAACTCCGTCTGGCGTCACCTACAGCACAACAAACAGGTACGGCGACAGCGAAGCTGTAGAGTGCCAGCACGGGGTGCCTTGGGCTGCTGGCTTTGCTGCCAGCGTCACATGCACTCGGTCAACACACGTGTACAGAGCACCCACTGTGAGCCAGGCGCAGCGCCAGGGTGACCAACCACAGCCCGAGGATAGGGTCTCAGGCTTTCCTGAGGGGGTCGGGGGGCTTCCTACACGTCGCTTGTAAGGAGAAACTGGGGTCTCGCTGACACTTCAAAGTCAAAGCCGGAATCCTGAAACCCGCGGACAGTCCACCACCACCGGATTTGAGGAGGGGGCGGCGGGTCAGCCCGCGGGCAGCCACAGCCAGAATCCCGAGGACCCCGCACCTCCTCCAACCCCAGCTCCAAGCCCAGCCGAGAAGCGAAACTCACCGGAAGCCACGGGTGCTGCCACCACGGGGAAACCCTAGTCCCCGCCGAAGACTGACTTCTAACAAACCCCCTTCCCAAGGGCTCTAATCCGCTTGTTCCTTCCTCGTTACAACCGAAACCAGTGGTGCCGAGGCCATTGAGGAGCAGCCGCCTCTTTCAATCGCCGGCTAAAAGCTGGCTGGGCGGGCGGGGCCGTGCCTGCTCGAGGCGGGGCGTGGCGGCGGAAGTCCCCGCCTTTTTCAAGCTTGGTTGAGAATCCGCCCGCTGTTGCGAATGTCTGGCTGTTTGAAAGCGGGCGCCAGAGGTGGCGGGAAGGTCCTCCTGTGCGCCCATTGGTGAGTTAAGGGAGCCAATTACGAAAGGGTTGGCTCTAGACTGGGCGGGTTTACGGTTGCTAAGAGATGCCAAGGGGCGTGGTTTAGGGCTTCTGCAGGGGATGAGCCCGTTTTGTCAGGGGTCCCTGGCCCCTTCCTGTACTTGCTGGTTCCCCCTAGGCCCCTCTCGCCCCGCGCGCTCCATTCCTAAACCTCAGCTCTCCGTTACAGCACACAGAATCCCTCACTTTCCCCACCGAACCCTGACCTTAAAGGTTTTTGCACCTGCCCTTCTGATTCTCTAAGGTGCCTGCTTCCCCATCACCTAAATGCACTCAGATGTAGTTTTACTTTGTCTTCTTTCTTACTGGGTTCTGCCTTGTTTGAATTTGTGTTTTTTTCATTACCGATGAGATGGCACATTTTCCACGTGTCTACTCACTACTTGAATTTCCCCAAGCGTGAATGTTCTTGTTTTAGGTATCTGTTAACCCGTGCTTTAAGACAGCGCTATCCAGGGTGCACTAAAGCCCGTTCTGTATCCACCTGCCAAGCTAAAACGCTTTTGGTGAATATCAAGGAATTAGTAGCCCTAGGTTCACATATCTTTTTCACCCTTTCCCATTAGTATGAGAAAAGTATGGAGTAAAATGGTTGTTTAAGGCTCTTCATAATCCAGCTAGTTTTCTTTTGCTACCTCACCATGCCACTCCTGTGATGCCTATACTAATCCCTCGTTAGTATAAGCCAACTAGCATAAGGTTATGCCACATAATAAGTACCCACTCAATCCATAGCAGTAAGGTACTGAACTACTGGCTGAGCGGCCTACCTTTCCCCGAGTGCTTTTGTTTTGCTCAAGCTCTTTCTCTCGCCCGTATTTCTCTATCTTACTATCCACTCAGTCTTGAAGACAGATGAGTACCTCTTCCGAAAACTTTCATGACACACTTCCCCCACCTTGACAGAAATGATCCTTCCTACATCTGTACACGGTATACATATCTTATGTTTCTTTTTATCTTCTGTAATTAGTTGCACATATATTTTACTCAGTTCAACTGTCAGTATCTTCAGGTACTTACATTACTTCTTGGACATCAAGCATGCTTCATGATCTCTGGCAGGCACTCAGAACAAACTGGTTAAATGAATAAAGGAATGAACAAATAAATTAAGACTCCTATGCCAGAAAATATGAATAAAAGGCATTCAGGTAAATGGCAGTTGTTGAAACCTGAGCCAAGGTATCTGTTAGCGGGAACTAGGCTTGGTTTAAGATGGAATGCTATAGCAAGGATGCTAAGTGATCCCTGTTTCTTACAGAGATGAACGCGTAAAAGATAATAAGGGTGGGGGTGGGAAGTACATGAGGAGACAATGTTTATAATCCCTTACATAGTACTTTAGAATTTGGTGAGTTCTTACAATAAACCTGTGAGGACCCAGGACTGGTATTCATATCCCATTTTACAGCAGAAGAAATAGATTTAAAAAAAAAAGTGACTTGTCCAAGGCTACACAACTAATGCAAGACAGAGAAAGAATTTCATTTTTTTTTGCACTTAAGAAAATTTTATTTATTTGACAAAGAGAGAGAGAGAGAGAGAGAGATCGCAGCAGGGGGAACAGCAAGCAGAGGAAGAAGGAGAAGCAGACTCCCCACTGAGCAGGGAGCCCAGTACGGGGAGTCTTGGTGAGGCTTGATCCCAGACCCCTGGGATCATGACCTGAGCAGAAGGCAGACACTTAATGACTGAGCCACCCAGGTGCCCCTGAGACAGAGAATTTCAGCAATTTCATTTATCTCCAAATCCAAAGTTATTTATATTTAATATTATATTAAATGTAACTGAGATTTAAGCACATATGTTACCAAAAAATGCAAAGTAAAGAATAGATCAGAGCCCCTTGCCTCTAAAAATAGATTTGGTGAACTATGCAGATAATCAATGAAATTTTTTTGACTGCCTATCCTGTTTAACTCCTGGCCTAGATGCTTGAATATAAAGTGTGAGGCAGGACCCCTCCCCTCAAGGTACCCATATTCTTTGACAGTGTAAGATGCTTACATAAGAAGACAAATACACACACACACACACACACACACACACACACATGCACACAAACCCACAAAGTGGTTTACTACATGCAATGTAAGAATGGGTGATGAATCTGGGGAAAACAGAATATCTAAGAAAGGATCTATCAGAAAGAGTTCTTGGAGGAAGAGGAAAAGAGAGTCAACAGGAAGGTTGTTAGGACGAGTGACTGCAATGTGAAACCAGACCAGCAAAAATAAAAGATTCTTATATTTATGGGGCACATGGGTGGCTCAGTAGGGTAAGTGTCTGACTGGAATTTGACTCAGGTCCTGATCTAAGGTCCTGGGATCAGAGCCCCATGCTGAGCTCCATGCTCAGGGGCCAGTCTTCTTGTCTCCCTCTCCTTCCCTCCTCCTCCTGAGTACTCTCTCTCTGTGTCTCTCTCTCTTAAATAAATAAATATTTTTTTTAAAAATAGGATTCTTATATAAGAGTAGAGAAGTGGGCTGGAAGGGGGGCAGCCAATTGAAGGGCTTGATGCCTGAAGAAATGGGAAATGCATGCTACAGAAGTAAGGTATGATGTACACAAAGAATGAACTTAATAACATGTCCAGAGAAACATAAGTAGACAAAGTCATTCTGGAATAATAAAAATAAATGTGGGGGAAAAAACTGCCAAAGATCTTATGTGCTGGACAAGAGATTATTTCTGGAATGTTGGGTTAATATTTATCTTGCATTTTTAAACAGACACACCTGCGAGCTGGGAGGGACAATACCTCTACTAGCCTTGTCTACATTTCAAGCGGAAGTGTCATGCTGTTGAGGAGATGTGGTCCTTCCCATTCAGAACATCTATAAAGGTGGAGCTAAACCATCATTCCTCTTTTTTACTACCTTCTTTCTGGTGTCAAAGCTAACAGGTCAAAGCAACGCCATCACAAAATAAGGAGTGCTATCCTTAAAAGAGGAATGAACTTAAAGAATATCTGAGTTCAAGTTTCAGCTCTCCTACCCACTAGCTTTTATCCACAGCAGTTTCTTTAACCCCTCTGAGCCACAAAGTTCTTATTTAAAAAGAGGAATGATAATATCTACCTTGCAGGATTATAAAAAGGATGAAGTCAGACTGTGTGAAAGAAATTCTAAAATGTAGAAATGCTATCTTACTGAGTGTTATTTAACTGAGAAAGATCAGACCATTATTTGCAGTATATTCATTTAAAAATATTTTTTGAGCATCCACTTTGCACAATGCACTATTCTAGGGGCTCATTTAATATTGATACATGGGTCAAAATGCTTGCCCTAATTAAGCCCCTGATTGCCAATTCTATTCCTGCCCACAGGCACTCTAACTTCACCACCACCACTTCTCCACCACCCTAAGATCTGGCCATCCCTTCCCAAGTAACTGAAATAGGACTTCATGAAATTGAATCAGATGGTAAACATATGGAAGAGAAGCATAATTTTATTACAGTTGTCTGTTTTTTATGGGAAATGCACTACTTCCGTATATGGAATTGTATGTTTATGGTGGAGCCTAGACTGAAGATCATGAACTTCTGGCTCTCGGAGTCATGGGTCTGCCTGATTCTTGCATTTTGTAAAGCCTGAGAGTTCAGCTTTTCTTTGGGTCTTGTGATAACCTGAACCTTAAAGCAACCTTTTGACTTAAGCTGACTCAGATCTTTTAGGAGTGGATACTGTCCCCCTGAATTTCATGTCCACCCAGAACTCAGAATGTAACCTTATTTGGAAATAGGGTCTTTGCAAATGTAATTAGTTAATAGAGATGAGGATGGGTCCTAAATCTAAAACCGGTGCCCTTAAAAGAAGAGAAGAAGCACCTGAAACTAATGTAACAGCATGTGTCAATTATACACACATGCACACAAACATATACATTGTTGTAGTACAAGGTTCACTTTTAAAATAAAATTTTTAATTTCCCAAAAAAGAAGAAGAAGAAGAGGAGGAGGAGGAGGAAGGGGAGGAAGAAGAAGAAGGAGAGAGAACACAGAAAAACACACAAGGAGAGGACAACCATGTGAAGATGAAGGCGGAGAAAGGAGTTATGTCAACATAAGCCAAGGAACATCCAGGGCCACCAGAAGCTGGCAAGGGATTCTTGTCCAGAACTTTCAGAAGGAGCGTGGCCCTGTCAACACCTTGATTTCAGACTTCTAATCTCCAGTACTGTGAGGGAATAAATTTGTTATTTTAAGCACCTAGTTTGTAGTACTTTGCTGCAGTATCCCTAGGAAATTAATACGGGTAGGTTTTCATTCCTTACAACCAATCCTTATGACTAAGATGCATTTGTGACAATAGATTGATTGTCTGTGAATAGTCTAAACCAGTGGTTCTCCAGGTATGATCCATAGCCAATGGTGGACCTCAAGGATATTCCTGATAGGTCATTAAATGGTAAACTGACTGTAAGTTGTTTCTTCAGTTTTCACGGCAAAATATCTTGCAATTTTATGGTTTTTATTTTCACATACAACTAAGGTTTACCTATTTGGAATCTACCAAGTAAGATATGAGGGATTACTAATGTTTAGAATTTGTAAATTAAAGTTACCATATTATGTAAGCTTACCAAGAATGATGTATCATTGTTTCTATGTGAAACATAATAAAAACTGCTCATGCACATCTGAAGATAACTTAAATGCCCACTTTGGGAGAAAGGTGTAAATAGTGTCATTCCCAGGAAACTGTTTTTTTATTTTTATTAATTTATTTTTTAAGATTTTATTTATTTATTTGAGAGAGAGTGAAAGTGAGAGAGATTATGGAGGGAGAGGGAGAAGCAGACTCACTGTTGTGCAGAGAGCCTGATGTGGGGCGTAATCCCAGGACCCTGGGATCATGACCTGAGCCGAAGGCAGCTGCCTAACCATCTGAGCCACCCAGGTGCCCTGGAAACTGTTTTTTTAAGGAGATGTTATTCCTGTTTCTTAATTATGGACTCTCTTTGCTTGGCTTCATCAACATCAATTAGGTTTGTTGTAAGCTGTTGCGTTAACTCAGCTGTGTGTATGTTAATTACTTTAATAAATGAATTTGTACTTTTCCTATAATTTGACTTTAAAATAATATCCAAGTTCTAGTTCAATTTTTATCATTAGTCATCTATTACTAATATTATCAATTTATAATTCTTCTGAAGTTTGATTATACTTTATTGAAATTTATTGGACATTTATTGAAATTGGAAATTTATTGAAATTAATAGAACTATTAATTTGTTCTATTTAAACAACTGAAAACATATTATCAAGGCAAGTCATCAAATGACTTGTTTTTTGAAAAATCTGTAAGGCAGTATTTGGGGTTATAAAATCATGTAAATGCTATTTCTCCCTTAAAAGTAAATAAATAAGCAACCCCTATGGTTCCTCTTCAGTTCTTTGTTGTCACTGAGTTATTTTTTCACTACCAAAAAAAGAAAAAAGAGAAAAAGAAAGGAGGATTGGGGATGAAATGTACATGGGGCAATAGGTCTTTTGCCTCTTCTATGGTCTTTGACCAAAAGTGTGAGAGCCAATTACCAGGATTTAATGTTCAGGATTTTCAATCACACCAAAGTTTTTAATCAGAAAACCTGTAAACATTGTCAGAAGCAGTGACAATGATCACTGATAAAGATACAAAGCTGCCAGAATCATACCTGAGTGTGAAATGCAGACCCTCTCAGATGCCACACTACTTCTGTTTCTTGAAACAAGATCATTAAATTGGTGCATATTTTAAATGTTAACATGTTCAATGCATATTAATAAAATACAAAATAATGATACCATTCCCATGACAATTACAGGATTTATTTAAAATGTTCAGGTATTCGAACACTTAGTATAGTCCCTAATGGCGCACATGTTTAAAATTATTTGATGTTCTTCTGCCTTAGGTCAGGTTCCCAGAAGTGACCTCTGGCATGAAAATTTGAATACATAGGATTTAGTAAGAAAGGCTTTCCCAGAGAAAGCTGTTAGGGAGTGAGGAAACAGGTCAGGAAAGGAGAAAAGCCAAGCAGGTGTGTGCTTTCTGATGTGCTGGCCAATGTGACCCCACGGGGAGCTCTGAAGTTTGGTCAGGATGGGGCAATGCACTCTTGCATCACAGATGGTGGCAGGGCAGGAGAGAAGGAAACTCACAGGCACCTCTGGCTCTTGGTGGCTCAAAGCAGCTCCCCTTACCTGAAGCTGTCTTCAGAAAGAAGAGCCCCTCTGCGGGTAGTTAGAAGCAAAACACACGGAAGCCAGCAGGGGGCAGGCAAAAATGATTCAAGGGATCTGAAAGGGTCTGGACGGAGCTGGCCATGTCTCTCATGCCATCTGTGTTTGCCATCCTTTGATATTGTCAGCTTATCTCTGGAGATAATATCAAACATTACATCTGAGGCCCCTGGTGAAGGTGGCTTCATGTAGTTCATCCAGATGACTCCTCCTAGTCCTAGTATGATGGGACCTAGGATGACCAAGATGATCCCACTGGTGAAAACGTCAACAGTTAAAGTAGCGATCTTCCTAAAATCTCTTGACATATCTCTTACACCCAAAACATTTTTTCAATTGAACCTTTTATTTTGGAAAAATTGTAGATTCACAAGCAGTTAGTTGTAAGAAATAATACAGGGAGAGCTCCTCCACAAATAATAACATATTTTTCAAAACTATAGTACAGTATCACAACCACAATATCCACATTGATACAATCAAAATTCAAAACTATTGCATTGCACAAGGATTCCCCACGTTGCCCTTTTGTAACTGTACCCGCTCTCCTTCCTCCTTAACACCTAATCTATCCTCCATTTCTATAATTTTGTCATTACAAGAATATTATATAAATATAGTCCTATAGTATGTAACCTTTCGGGATTAGCTTTTTGCTCCGCATAATTCTCTGTAGATTCAGTCACGTTGTATGTATCAGTTTGCCATTCCTTTTGATTGCTGAGTAGTATTCTGTGGTATGTGTGTACCACAGTCCATTTAACCATTCACCCATTAAAGGAACATGTGGGGTATTGCCAGCTTTATTTTAGGTCATTACAAACAAAGCTACTATAAACTTTCCTGTGTATATGTAGGTTTTCACTTCCCTGTGATCCCAGCCCAGCGGTGTAATTACTGGGTTGAATGTTAGCTGCATGTTTAGTTTCTTAAATAAACCCTCAAACTGCTTTCCAGAGGGGCTGTACTATTTTACATTCTCACCAGGAATGCATGTGTGGTTCACTTTCTCTTCATCAGGCCAGCGTTTAATATTGTCAGTATTTTTCATTTTACCCATTCAGGTATGTATATAGTAATATCTAATTGTGATTTTAATCCGCATTTCCTAACTGGCTAATGATTGTGAACATATTTTCACGTGTTTGTTTACCATCTGTATATCTTCAGTGAATTGTCTGTTTGTGTTTTTTGCCCACTTTCTAATTAGATTTTTTTACTGTTGAGTTTTGAGTTTTTTATTTATTCTAGATACTAGCCCTCTCTCAGATATGTGGTTTTCAAATATTTTTTCCCAGTCTATCGCTTGCCCTTCATTCTCTTTATGGAGTCTTTTGCAGAGCAAAAATTTATTATTTCGATGAAATGCAATGTACTAGTTTTTCCTTTAATGGATCATGTCAACTCTAAAAATTCTTTGCCTTGGGGCACCTGGTGGCTCAGTGGGTTAAAGCCTCTGCCTTCGGCTCAGGTCGTGATCTCGGGGTCCTGGAATCAAGCCCCACATCGGGCTCTCTACTCAGCGGGGAGCCTGCTTCCTCCTCTCTCTCTCTACCTGCCTCTCTGCCTACTTGTGATCTCTGTCTGTCAAATAAATAAATAAAATCTTAAAAAAAGAAAAACATTATAAAAATTCTTTGCCTTACTCTATATCCTAAAGATTTTCTCCTGTGTTTTTCTTTCCTAAAAGTTTCATAGTTTTACATTTGATGTTTAAATCCATAACCCATTTGAGTTAATGTCTATGTAAAGTGTGAGGTTTATTCTCTTGCCTACAGATGTCCAACTGCACCAATGCCATTTGTTGAAAAGGCTGTCCTTCTTCCATTAAGTATAATGTCCATAGCCACCTCCTTTGTGGAGTCACCAGGGCTGGGGTGAGTACCTCCACCGGAGCCCACAGCTCCTAGAAGGCAGTCCTCCCACAGAGCTCTCTCTCTCTGGATTACGTTACCGTGATCTCCCCTTACCTGTTCACTGGTCCCAGGGCACTGCATCCTCCTTTGTGGTTTCTCCATACTCTGCCCACACCTTTGTAAAGAGTCCCTTTATTGAACCCTCCTCACATTACCCAACTGAAGTGAGCCATCTGTTTCCTGTCAGGACCCTGATATATCCTGCGAATGATAAATTTTCCAAACCCCAACATCAGACATATACGGTCAATTGTCACAAAGCAATGATCATTTATTTTTTTTTTGAAAAGTCATTTACAGGTATGTAGAAGCAAATGGATTTCCACTTTAAAACAGATGAAGATAAGCATGTGTCATTAAAATAGCATGCAATCAAACATTTCTTCTATTGTTTCATTTTGTTTTAACTGTGTCTGTTGGTACTTGTAAGTGCAGTATTTGCTTACCTAACTACTATAACATTACAGTCAAATACTGATTATCCATGTACCGGTTCATCCTGTGCCAGGATTCATGTACTGCTTGTATCATTTATACTCTCTGCATCTGTTTCTATCAAGAACTTTTTCCCGCAATCCCGTTAACAGTCTGCTCAACCAGACTTGAGACCACAACCCTGCTTTGTCTCTGCCAGGTAACTAGATCACCCACAAGTTTCTACTATCTATACTCATGCTGACCCCTTTTTGTGGGGACAGATCATCAAGAACCAAGGTATATATAAAACTGATGAAAGAGCCATTATTTCCTCATTGTGTAAAAGGAAACAAACCTACCTAAGCAATCAGTGGCACCAGAAGTAGGAGAAAATCATAAGCCTTTACAGAGAAAATATTACAGTTCAGTGTCCTTGATGTCCAAGGATTTCTACCCCCCAAAATTTCTTGTCTTTTACTTAAAACTTAGCAAATATATCACAATTACAAAGATTAAGTTGTATCTACATAGCCAAAATGAAGTGGGGTTAAGGCAACTGTCCAGATTACTCAGGATAAAAAAGCATCCTAAAGCAATGGCCAAACCACTCTACGCAAAGGCAAGGAAAAGACTGAAGCCGTTTCCTGTTACTCCAAACAACCGAATCCACTTCCACTGTCAGTACTGAGAGCGCGCCAATGTGTCGGTGTTTGTGATGGAAAGGCTCGGGGTCTCTGAATGTTGGTTTCAGTTGTGCCCTTCATTCTGTGAGTACTGGTACAGACTAAAGGAAAAAGCTCATTTTCACCTTCCTTATACAAACTGATTATCAATGCTGACCCCCAACAAATGGAAAACTTGCTTTTTATAGACTCATCTTATCTTAGAGCAGAGATGCACCTCTGAATTCACCTAGCTCAAGTCCCTTATTTCATAGATAAGGAAACTGGAGTCCAGGTGGGTTCAGCAGCTGGCTCAAGGTCATATCGAGAGACCTGGCTTGCACTTTTCTCTATGCAACACTTAATTACACACATGTAACTACATGTGACAAACCTTGCCAAATGTTTCGTTCAATATGTTTTCTCCCTTCTGCATTTTGTCTGATCCTATCTAGAAAAGATTCTCAGGATATAGGTGAGAGACTATGATTCAGTCACAGCCAATCGAGAGGATATTTCCTGATACTTTCATATAAAATCAGTATTTTAAATAAGAATGACACCAATTTGAATGTTGAATATGAAGAACATGGGTTTGTCTGCCATGTTTTAAATCCATGCGCTCATGAGCTTCCTTTGTGTGTCGGGGGAGGGGAAGGAAAGAGGGAGAAATATGATGAAATAGAAATGATCAATAGATTTGGCCTCTCTTCAGCTTATGCTATGCTGCACACAAACAATCGAATAGCAAAGATTGAGAAATACTAGGCCAAAGAATTTAGGCTCCAACCCTTTCAGTAGTAAATGGGACAGGCCAGTGAAACAGACCAATGCTTTCAGCTGCTTTTGGTTCAATTCTACTGGCATAGACAGAGTCCAAATTCAACAACAAATTTATTTTAACATTGCAGTGAAAGTGCTACTAAACAGGAAATGTAATGAAGTCAGTAACTATCAAGCAAATTACTTCTTATTTTTGTAACAAGGAAAAACTTTTTTTGGCAAATAGTTCTATAGTTAGAGAATATGAAGACACTTAGAACTAATCTCCCCAATATGAAAATGTCCCCAAATTATCAAGTTGAAAGGCACATACCACTGCCCCAGCAGTTCAACCAAGGAGTCTTTAGCATGGGAAATTTTAATTGTGCTTTTAGCTTGCTATCAATGCAATATGGCCTTAAAAAGTGACATCCGTGCATATGTATAATTTCTTTTGAAATGGACCAATCCTCTTCCCCTTTTCTGATTTTCACTTTCTGAAGATCGATCTTTGTTAGTTCTTTGTCTTATAAAGGACAGAGTCCATGATGGTCTTGGAAAAATGTACTTCACAGTTTGTGCTCTAGTTTGTCTATAAACCAAGTTTGGATTATCTTTGTGTCCTAACACCACTTTCTTGAAATATCAGTGTGATGGTACTTCCAAATGGTCATTTGTTGGAATGCAGAAGTCATGGATTATTTTCTTTTCTCACTGGTTGTTTAAGGCTTACTTCGCTTCCAGAAGAAATGATTGGTAAACTGTTATCCATGTGGTATCTGATAAGATGGCCGACATTATCAAACACATGATCCTTGGTCCTTACCTTGAAAAGGAAGTACAAGTATTGAGGTTAAATGATAATAGCTCTCCCATAAGATGTAAACAATCAGGAAAAGAAAAAAAAAAAAAACACCCCTGAAGGAGATATTTGGCTGAATAACAAAACAAACAAACAAAAAAAGAAAGAAAAAGAAAAGAAAAGAAAAAAAAAGAAAGGAAGGTACTTTTTAACTCTATATCTCTTAGGAAACACTTGTCTCATTCCCCATTACCTTCTTTTTTTTTTTAAGCAATTTTCCCTCTCAGTCAGAAAAATGATAAAAACTCTCACCTAATCCAAATTTGCAACAACTCTTTTTGCCATGTTACTGTTTCATGTATTTTATCACATCACCATTGCTATAAATATTTAACGGTATATAGAAGCATGAATCCCAGGATTACAATTATAACCCAGCAAGCACACTGTTGCCAAAATATCTTGTGTCTGTACAAAGTGGCCCTTCTGGAGAAGTCCTGCCTCTTCTTGGAGGCTCAACACAAATCCTGTCTCCTTCGAGAAGCCTCGTCAGACCTTCCTAATAGGCATTAATTTATCCTTCCTGCAGACTTCATGGTAGCTCATTCATAAATATGTGTTATATGGAACTTCTTGTCTGTTGCTAAAGCAACTGGGCTTCCCTATGCTTGCTTTCTCTTGAGCTTTCTTTCTTGCTTACTCTCCATCATGACTCCACTGGCCACAACGCACTCCTCTGTGGAGGGTGGCTGGGAACTGCCAGGAGCAGGACATCATGCAGCCAGAGAATACCATTTTTTTAGTTCTGTTTAGGTATTGGTTTTTAGTATATTAAAGAAAACACAATTTTGGGGGGAATGATTGACCTAATTTGAATATAACCATGAGCTAGCTAAGGGTAATGTTTCAATGTTAAAATTTCTTGATCTTGATCACTGTACTATGTCTGTGTAAGAGAACATCCCTACTTTTGGGAAATACACACTCAAGGATTAAGAGGAAAAGAGCACAAGGTTTCCCACTTACTCTCAAATGGCTCCAAGCCTTGAAAACATTTTGATCTCCTTCATCTCAACCCCAACCCAGTCAAATCAGGGGATCAGTCATGCCAGTCTGTGTTGTAAATTCCAGCTCACTCTGACCTCCTCTCTGTATTTCTCCTGCCTCCATTCTGATTCAGGCTTTCCCTAGTTTTTACCTGGAATCCCCTCATTACTTTCTTCTCTAAGCAATCCTGCATACAAATGTCAAGTTAATCTTCCAGTGCAGGGATTATAAACTACCCATTCTCCAGCCAAACATACCAGGAGATGTTTTACAGTTTGCTGTGGGGGTAAGGTAGAAGGTGCCCAATAGAGAGTTCTTAAGTATTTTGCATTAAAAATGGGGAGATCACCTATACAAATTTCATTTTGTGGCTTCTTTGGGAAAATCACATCCACCAACCCTTGACCCTTACTCCAAATGGCAGCAAGTGACCTGAGCTGCATGCGACTGTCCCTCTTCCCAGTTATCACCGCCCCCTGCACTCCATGTGCATTTCACCATTTGCCCAGCTTTACACACTGCAAATAGTGGCTGCTGTTGTCCCAGTCACAAGGGGCATGTGTGTGTGTGTGTTTATGAGAGAGAGAGAGAGATAACAAAACCATAACATGAGATCTACCCCCTGAACAAGTTTTTAAGTGTACAACAATGTAGTTAACTCTAAGCATAATGCCATACAACAGATTACTGTAACTTTTTCATCTTACAAGGCTGAAACCAATAGTTATTAAACAACAGCCACCACCTGTTTCTTCCTCCCCACCCGGTCCTGGCAACTATCATTCTACTTTCTATTTCTACGAGTTTGACTACTTTTGATACCCCATATAATTGGAATCATGCAGTACTTGTCATCCTGTGACTGTCTTATTTTAATTTTAATTAGCAGGATATTCTCCAGGTTCACTCGTGTTGTAGCATATGATAGACTTTTGTCTCCGTATGGTGGAACAGTATTCTGTTGTATACTCGTGTACGTATACACACACAACACATTTTCTTAATCCACTGACCCATCAAGGGACATTAAGCTTGCTCCTACCACCTGGCTACTGTGAATAAGATGGGAGTGCAAATGTCTGTTTAAGATCCTGATCTCAATTCTTTTGGGATTAAAAACTTGTCCAATAAATATGGACCATATGGGAATTCTATTTTTAATTTTTTTAAAGATTTATTTATTTATTTATTTGACAGAGAGAGATCACAAGTAGATAGAGAGGCAGGCAGAGAGAGAGAGAGAGGGAAGCAGACTCCCTGCTGAGCAGAGAGCCTGATGCGGGACTTGATCCCAGGACCCCGAGATCATGACCTGAGCCGAAGGCAGCGGTGACACTTCATACTGCTTTCCACAGCAGCTACACCATTATACATTCCCACTAACAGGGCCCAAGGGTTACATATTCTGCACACCCTCACCAAAACTTGTTCTTTTCTGTTTGTTTTTTATAATGGTCATCCTAACAGGGGTGAGGTGATAGCTCACTGTGAACTTGATTCCACTTCCCTGATGATTATAGTTGTTGAGCATCTTTTAAAATACCTGCTGGCCATATGTAGATCTTCTTTGGAGATATGACTGTTCAAGTTATCTGCCCATTTTAAAATCAGATTATTTGGGGTTTTTGTTATTAAGTTGTAGAAATTTCTTATAGACTTTGAAAATTAACCCCTTACAAGACATACAGTTTGCAAATATTATCTCCCATTCTGATTGTCTTTCACTCTGTTGACTGTTTTCTTTGCTGTGCAGAAATTTTTTACTTTTATATAGTCTCACTTGTCTGTTTTTGCATTTGCTTGCATTTTTGGTGTTATATCCAAGAAATTATTGTCAAGAGCAATATTATGAAATTTTTCTCTTATCTTTTCTCCTAGTTTCACAGTGTCAGATCTTACATATAAGTCTTTAATCTATTTTGAATTAATTTTGGGGTGTGCTGTAATATAGGGAGTCTAATTTTATTCTTTGCATGTGGATATCATTCTACCAAAACTATTTGCTGAAAAGAGTATTCTTTCCCTGTTGTGTATTCTTGGCAACATTTGCAAAGACCATTTGGCCATAAAAGCATTGGTTTATCTCTGGGCTCTCTGTTCTGTTCATTGGTCTATATGTCTGTCTTCATGCCAGTACCATACTGGTTTGATTACTCTAGCTTTGAAATCAGTAAGTGTGATGTCTCTAGCTTTATTTTTCTTTCTGAAGACTGTTTTGGCTATTGTGGTTCCAAGTGAATACTAAGAGTGTATTTCTATTTCTATAAAATGCTATTAAAATTTTTATGGAGATTTCATTGAATTTGTAGATTACTTTGGATAATATGGAGGTATTAACAATAGCAAATCCTCTAATCCATGAACATAGGATGTCCTTCCATTTGTGTCTTCTTTAATATCTCTCAGTCAGCAATGTTTTGTGGTTTTCAGCGTATAAGTCTTTTTTCTCCTTGGTTACATTTATACTTAAGTATTTTATTCTTTTTGATGGTAATGTAAATGAGATTGTTTTCTGAATTTCCTTCTCAGATTGTTCATTATTATTATATACAAATGCAACTGATTTTTGTATGTTCACTTTCTATCCTGCAATGTTGCTGAAATTATTTATTAGTCATAATGGGTTTTTTGTGGAATCTTTAGGATTGCCTACATACAAGATTATATCATCTGTGAAGAGATAATTTTACTTCTTCCTTTCCAATTTGGATGCCTTTTATTTCTTTTTCTTGCCTAATTTCCTTGGATAGTACTTCCAGCACTATGTTGAGCAAAAGTGGTGAAAAGAAAAACTTTGCTTTTCACTGTGAGTATGGTATTAGCTGTAGGCTTTATACATATGACCTTTGTCATGCTGAGGCAATTTCCTTCTACTCCTAGTTCACTGAGTGTGGTTTTGTTTTTGTTTTTGTTTTTTTAATCATGAAAGGGTATTGGGGTGCCTGGGTGGCTCAGTGGGTTAAAGCCTCTGCCTTTGGCTCAGGTCACAATCCTGGGGTCTGGGAATGAGCCCCACATCTAGCTTTCTGCTCAGTAGGGAGCCTGTTTCCCCCTCTCTCTCTGCCTGCCTCTCTGCCTACTTGTGATCTCGGTCTGTCAAATAAATAAATAAATAATCTTTAATCATGAAAGGGTGTTTAGTTTTGTCAGATGCTTTTTATTCATCTATTGAGTTGATCATATGATTTTTATCCATCATTTTGTTAACATGGTGGGCCACATCGATTGCTTTCTTTGATGAACCTTCCTGGCAATCCAGGGATAAATCCCACTTGGTCATGGTATATGATCCTTTAGTAAACTGTTGGATGTGGTTTGCTAGTATTTTGTTAAGGATTTTTATATGTATGTTCATCAGACATACTGGCCTCTGTTTTCCTTTCTTGTAATGTCTTTTTCTAGATTTGGTATATAGGTA
This sequence comes from Meles meles, assembly GCF_922984935.1. NCBI lineage: Eukaryota > Metazoa > Chordata > Mammalia > Carnivora > Mustelidae > Meles > Meles meles. The sequence goes on from NC_060071.1 coordinate 71,819,582, forward strand.
ATGCAGGCCTCATAAAATGAGTTTTTAAGTATTTTTTCCTTTTCGTTTTCTTAAAATATTTTTATTTATTTGAAAGAGAGAAAGAGAACATGCAAGAGAGCACAAGTCAGGGGAGGGGCAGAGGGAGATGGAAACGCAGAGGGAGAGGGAGAAGCAGACTCACTGCTGAGCAGGGAGTCCTACGGTTGGGGAGGTGGATCTCAGGACCCCAAGATCATGACCTGAGCCAAAGGCAGACACTTAACCAACTGAGCCACCCAGGCACCCCTCCTCTTCATTTTTTTGGGAAAACTTTAAGAAGCATTGACATTAATTCTTTAAATGTCCGAAAGAATTTATGAGTGAAACTATCTGGTCCTGGACTTTTCTGTGTGTGTGTGGGAAGTTTTTGACTACTGATTCAATCTCCTTACTAGCAATTTGTTCAGGTTTTCTATTTCTTTATGGTTCACTCTTGGTAGGTTGTATGTTTTTAGGAATTTATCCATTTCTTCTGGGTTATCCAATTTGTTGGCATATAATTGTTCTTAATAATCTCTTATAATTGTTTAATATAATCATTTAATCATTTAATTTGTCATCAGTTGTAATGTTTCTTCTTTCCTTTCTGATTTTATTTGTTTGAGTCTTCCCTCTTGCTTTCTAAGCCATCTAGCTAAAGATCAGTTTCATGTATCCTTTCAAAACACCAACTTGTAGTTTTGTAGATTTTTTCCCATTATGTTTCTATTCTCTTTCATTTATTCCACTGTAATCTGAAATATTTCTTCTGCTAATTTTGAGTTTAGTTTGTTCTTTTATAGTTCCTTGAGATGCAAAGTTAGATTGTTTATTTGAGATCTTTTTTTTTTTTTTTTTTTTGGTGTAGACATTTATCACCATCAACTTCCTTCATATTGCTTCTGCCGTATCCCGTAGTTCTGGTATGTTGTGTTTTCATTTCCATTTGTTTCCAGATACTTTCTAATTTCCCCTCGATTTCTGCTTTGGCATTTGTTCTTCAAGAGTGTATTGTTTAACTCCGCTTATTTGTAAATTTTCTCTCTGCCATTAATATCTAGTTTCATTCCATTATGGTAAGAAAAGATACTTGGTATGATTTCACTCTTCTTACATCTCCTAAGACTAGTTTTGTGACCTGATATGAGATCCATCCTAATATTTGTGATCTAACATGTGAATGCTCTGAGTATGCTTAAGAAGAATGTGTATTCTGAGGCTAGTGGGTGGAATGTTCTGTATTTGTCTGATAGGTCCATTTGGTCTACACTGTTGTTCAAGTCCTTCTGACTGGATGTTCTATCCACTATTGAAAGTGCAGCACTGAAATCTCCCACTATTATTGTGTTACTATTTCTCCCTCAAGTTCTGTCAATGTTTGTATCATATATCTGGGTACTCTGATATTGGGTGCATATACATTTATAATTATTATATCTTCTTGGTGAATTTATCCTTCTATCATTATATAATGTCCGTCTTTGTCTTTTTTTGTTTGTTTGTTTGTTTACAGCATAACAGTGTTCATTGTTTTGGCATCACACCCAGTGCTCCATGCAGTACGTGCCCTCCCTATTACCCACCACCTGGTTCCTCAACCTCCCACCCCCCCCCCCCCCCCCGCCCTTTCAAAACCCTCTGGTTGTTTTTCAGAGTCCATAGTCTCTCATGGTTCATCTCCCCTTCCAGTTTCCCTCAACTCCCTCTCCTCTCCATCTCCCCATGTCCTCCATGTTCTTTGTTATGCTCCACAAATAAGTGAGACCATATGATACTTGACTCTCTCTGCTTGACTTATTTCGCTCAGCATAATCTCTTCCAGTCCCGTCCATGTTGCTACAAAAGTTGGGTATTCATCCTTTCTGATGGAGGCATAATACTCCATTGTGTATATGTACCACATCTTCCTTATCCATTCATCCGTTGAAGGGCATCTTGGTTCTTTCCACACGTCTTTGTCTCTTTTAACAGTTTTTGACTTGAAGTCTATTTTGTCTGATACAAGTATAGCAACCCATCCCTGCTCTCTTTTGGTTATCATTTGCATGGAATATCTTTACCCATCCTTTCACTTTCAGACTATGCGTGTCTTTAAATCTAAAGTGAGTCTCTTCTAGACGGCATATAGTCAGATCTTGCTTTATATCTGCTATTCTATATTTTTTGACTGAGAAGCCTAATCCATTTACATGTAAACTAATTATTAATAGGGAAAGACTATTACAATTTGTTAACCGTTTTTTGTCCATGATCATTTCTGTCCCATCCTCTGCCTAGCCATACATTTTTTAATTGGCTTAATATCATTCTTCTGCTCTGCATGTTCTTACGCTTCCTTCTTTATGCTCCAAATATACCCCTTTTTAAAATGCTGCTGTCTTTCAAGGTTCATTTTACATGCCAGACCCTGCAAGAAGCCTTTAGTTTCCCTCAACCAGAGCACTCCTCTATCACGAGAAACACTATAATGCTTTGGCTGAACCATTCTTACGTCATTCAACTTGTGTTATAATTATTTCAGTATCTGTTTTATGAAATCATAAGCTATAAGCACTCTGGTAGCAAGAACAATGTATGTGATACTGAACAATGGTCAGCTGAGAATCCTTACACTTCTGTGTCATAGGTATTCACAATTTCTCTAAATTGAAGTGGGAGGGGCAGAAAGAGCTGCCCTCTACTTGATCCTCTGGGGTGGCTCCCTCTCAAACCCCTCCACCAGCCCCCTTAGTTAGCAATTCCTGCTCCAGCTAGCAGGTTCAAGAGAAAGAAAACCCTTAGCTTTAACATGCGACAATATCAGAGTTTGGACCCATCACTCAGAATAACCTTAATTACAACATCCTGCGAAAACCATAATAAGAAGTCAATGATACCTTGCCTTCGGGATCCACCAGGAGAAGATGCTTTGCCTGGCCTCCCTGTAGTCCACTTAGCACATACTGGCCAGGAGATGTTGCACTCTCTCGAACCAGGAAGTCCCCATCCTTTACCAGCAGGCTCTCTGCTGCTTTCCTGCTCAGCTTGCCATGGTAGCAGTCTTCATTCCGCAGTTGCTGCTTAATGTGTGGCAAAGAATGTGAGCTGGCAGGCTGGGCTGTGGCACCTGGCTGAACAGTTTCTGGTGCTTCTAGAGTCAAAACATAAATAGGGACATCACCACCTCTTTTATTCATTCACTCATTCATTCATTCATTCAGCACATACAACTTGAGGCCCTACTGTGTGCCCTGCACTGTTTAAATAATGCTGCTTCTGGAACAAATGGGGTTTTTGTTTCCAGAACTTCCAACAGGCTTTAATTTAATGGTAGGTCCAAACATTGCCTTTGGCTTCTATTACCGGGAAAAGCTTGCCCAGGTGCAGTTTTCCTTTCAGATGAGAAATGGAACTGACCCATGAGAACTGCTTACATAACTGTAAAGAGAGGCACATTACGTCCCAGGGGCTGTATGTTAAAGAGAAAGAAGCTTATGCAGACCCAGATCACAGATAACGTCTAAAACATTCCCAAACTCTTTGAAAATGCCTACAGTAACTTCAGACTAGGCCCACTTTTTGGTATTTAGCTTTTTATTTTTAAACCAAATTACTAATGTGTTTCAGAGATGCTTCTGACCCCAAACTTCAAAGCTATCCTGAACCTCACAGCATTCCTATTAAGTGACCACTGTGGTGTTTTTGTCATTCACCTGTGGGGATGAAGCAGAGTTAACCCAGTAAAGGAAGGCAAAACATCAGGGAGGCGCTGGTCTCAGGCAGCTCCCCACCGTTCTGCAGAATAAATATTACACAGCATCGATGGCAGTGGGGAATGAGAAGATATACCCAGGTGGCATGTAATTGTATCATTGGTACCCATACTGATAACAATTATTGTGTAGTTCCCATTTATCAAGTATGATAGGTACTGCTCAATGCTCTACATATATTATCTTGTTTCATTCTAAAACTAGAAATGGTCAGGAAATGGATTTTAAAGACTAAATGATTTACCTGAAGTCACACTATGAATATGTTGTAGATCTCAACTTTGAAATGAGATCTATTTGACTCCAAAGTCCAAGTTCTTAATCACCACACACTAAGACCCTTGCCTTGAATGTGAAAATCTTCCAATTTTCAAAACTGGTCTAACCACTCTGAATCTGTAGTACCTACAATGGTTCCTAGCAGATAGCAAGATACACAGCATCTCCAGAAGTAATAACATAAAATTCTTAGGTCTGCATCCAGGTAAAAGTTGTCTGTTTTATATGGCAAATTTACTGGGAAAATAACCACAAAAATCAGACTTCGTCTTTTTAAATGCAAAGGATCGTCTGCATAGAAACAAGCTTTCATCACTATAAATGCGAAGGTGTATTTCCATGTCCTCATGCAAGGGTCTCACAAATGAGAAATCCTCTGAACTCTAAGTTTTACAACTTACATATGATGATTTCATGAAGTCATTGATACAGGCAACCAGGGCCCTGTAGACATAACCCAATTCTCCCATTAATATGTTATAGTTTTGTCTCTGATTAGGAACTTCTCTCTGCATAGCACAATTATGATGCAGCATTCACAAATACATCTTTTTGAAGGTATCTTTAGTCTATATTTAATGGCTGAAAATATTCTCCTCTCCAAACAATCATATCTATCTACTGTTACCAGAAAAAGGCTGAAGAAATGTGTCCAGATCTGATGAATAATAAATGAAGTTAGCCTTAGTGCTGCTTGCTTTTAGGCATAATCGAGAACTCTGATAAGTAACCGTGGACCCATTTCAGTGAGTGAGTGTTTGAGTGGAAGAGAGATGCATGCGTGCGTGTGTGTGTGGGGGGGGCACGCACATCGTAATGCATGATGGCTTTCAGTTTATTCTGAGATAAGGGTGGAGAACTTTTGGACAAGGACAAAACAAAAGAAAAACAGACATTATATCATCTTGAAAAGACGCAACAGATCATGGGCCAGCCTGAGAGTATGGATAATATTTTCCTAACATAGTTTCCCAAATTAGCACAAGAACAACATACACTGTACTGGGACATTTCAATCATCTAAACCTTTACTGAAAATCTAATTTTCCTAAAAGCAGAATATCTGACAGATTTTTAAAAAAATTTTTGTTTTAATTTTAGAAGTTATGCATGCTAAAGAAGACATCCAAATGACCAACAGGCACATGAAAAAGTGCTCAACATTATTCAGCATCATGGAAATACAAATCAAAACCACAGTTAGATACCACTTCACACCAGTCAGAATGGCTAAAATTAACAAGTCAGGAAATGACAGATGCTGGCAAGGATGCAGAGAAAGGGGAACCCTCCTACACTGTTGGTGGGCATGCAAACCAGTGCAGCCACCCTGGAAAACAGTATGGAAGTTCCTCAAAATGTTGAAAATAGAGCTATCCTATGACCCAGCAATCGCACTGCTAGGTATTTATCCTAAAGATACAAATGTAGTTATCTGAAGGGGCACGTGCACCTGAATGTTTACAGCAGCAATGTCCACAATAGCCAAACTATGGAAAGAACCTAGATGTCCATCAACAGATAAATGGATAAAGAAGATGTGGTGTGTGTGTGTGTGTGTGTGTGTGTGTGTGTGTGTGTGTATATGTATATACACACACACACACACACACTGGAACACTATGCAACCATCAAAACCCCAAAATCTTGCCATTTGCAACAACATGGATAGGACTAGAGGGTATTATGCTAAGCGAAATGAGTCAGTGAGAGAAAGACATTAATCATATGATCAATCTGATATGAGCAATTTGAGAGACAGGGTGGGGGGTCGTGGGAGTAGGGAAGGAAAAAATGAAGCAAGATGGAATCGGGAGGGAGACAAATAATAAGGGACACTTAATCTCAGGAAACAAACTGAGGGTTGCTGGGGGGTGGGGGGGAGGGATAGGGTGGCTGGATTATGGATATTAGGGAGGGTACGTGCTATCGTGAGTGCTGTGAATTGTGTAAGACTGGTGATTCACAGACCTATACCCCTGAAGCAAATAATACATTATATGTTAATCTAAAAAAAGTTATACATGCTACTTCTTTAAATCTGGGAAACACAGAGAAACAAAGAAAATTAATCACCTATGGTCCCATCGTCAATAGTATTTACCATTGTACTGCATTACCTATTATCGACTCCTTTCATACATAATGCATAATTTGAGAAGATAATAACTTAAATCTAGTTATTTATATAAAATTGCCCTACAGTACATCGTTAGTTTTTGATGCAGTGTTCCATGATTCATTGTTAGTGACTAAAATAACAATACAAAAATTATTAAAAAATAAAATAAAATTGCCCTACAAAATTTAGTAAGTTATTGACTTGATATTACTAATAACATATTTTTTTCAGAAGTAGTGGAGGTTAAGGAAGCAAGAAGAAAGGCCGTTCTGTACTTAATTGAGACCTAAAAAAGAAAAAAAAAAGTGATAGGAATCATAGAAGAAAGTAATCATGTCATCTTGGAGTTCCTATGGCAACTGAAGACATATTATTCACAATCCGAAATTCAGGAAAGCTCAAGATATATAAGAATATCTACACCCATAAGCATCTGATGGGTAAAACCTCAGAGAGGAGGCTTATGGCTTAAGGGAGAAAAATAATGTGGACGTGCAAAATCAGATTAAACAATTACAAGTAATTCCGATGATAAAGAATGAGACATTTAAGGAAACCAATGTGAACTGTGAAGCTAGCATATTGACACACTCAATTTTTAAAAAGCCCATGTAATTGGGTATTTTTGGGTAGTAATGATTATTATATCAGCAAAGGACTGTAAAAAATTAGATGTCCATTAGTAAAGGAATGGTTATATAAACTATGATGTATTCATACAATAGAATACTATAAAACAATTGATAATAACAAAAGTTTGTTCATCCAACATAGGAGGACATATATATCTAAAGCAAATATTAACAGTCTTGAAGGGAGAAATAGCAACATAGTAATAATAAGGGACTACAATATCCCATTTTCAACAATAAATAGATCATCCAGACAGAAAATCAGTAAGGAAACATTGGACATAAACTACACATTAGACCAGATTGACTCAACAGACATTTGCAAAACATTTCACCCAAAATTAATAGAATATATATTCTTCTCAAGTGCATTTGGGACATTTTCCAGGATAAGTCATATGTTAGGCCACAAACAAGCCTTAATAAATTTTAAAAGAATGAAATAATAACAAGCATCTTTTCTGACCACAATGATATGAAACCAGAAATCAATTACAAGAAAATGAGGAAATTCGCAAATATGTGACAATTAAACAGCATGCTACTAAACAACAAATGGGTCAAAGGATAAATCAAAAGATAAATCAGAAAATATCCTGAGAGAAATGAAAATGAAAATACTACATACCACAATTTATGGGATGCTATCAAAGGCAGTTTGAGTTCAGAGCAATTAATACCTATATTAAGAAAAAAGAAAGATCTCAAATAAACAACCTAACTATATACCTCAAAGTTACTCTAAAATGAACAAACTAAGCCCAAATTTAATAGAAGAAAAAATATCAAAGATCGGAGCAGGAATAAATGAAATAGAGAGTAAAAAGATAATATATAATATGCAATGAAAATAAGATAAACAAAATAAACAAATTTTTAGCTAGACTTACCAAGAAAAAAAAAAGGACTCAAATAAAATTAAAAATGAAAGGGGAGACATTACAAGTGACAACACACAAATACAAAGGATTATAAGAGACTACTCTGAACAATTATATGCCAACAAACTGGATTACCTAGAAAAATAGATAAATTCCTAAAAACATACAAACTACCAACACTGAATCATGAAGAAATAGAAAATCCGAACAGATGAATTAGTTAGTAGTAAAGAGACTGAATCGCTCATCAAAAACCTTCCAGCAAAGAAAAGTCCAGAACCAAGTGGCTTCACAGGTGAATTTTACCAAACATTTAAAGAGAAATTAATCCAATCTTTCTTTTTTTTTTTAAGATTTTATTTTATTTATTTGACAGAGAGAGATCCAAAGTAGATAGAGAGGCAGGCAGAGAGAGAGAGAGAGGGAAGCAGGCTCCCTGCTGAGCAGAGACCCTGATGCAGGACTCGATCCCAGGACCCCGAGATCATGACCTGAGCCGAAGGCAGCGGCTTAACCCACTAAGCCACCCAGGTGCCCCTAATCCAATCTTTCTTAAACCGTTACAAAAAAATAGGAGGTAACACTTCCAAACTCACTTCATAAGCCCAGCATTATCCTGATACCAAAAACAGACAAGGATACCACACACACACATACACACATTACAGGGCAATATCCCTGATGAACATAGATGTAAAGTCCTTAAGCAAACCAAATTCAACAACACTTCAAGTTGATAAAAAAAAAAGGATCATACACCATGATCAAGTGAGATTTTAGGGATGTGGGATCGTTCAGCATCCACAAGTCAATCAATGTGACACATCACATTAGTGAAGGATGAAACCAGATGATCATCTCAGAAGATGCAGAAAAACTATTTGACAAAATTCAACATCCACTCATGATAAAAGCTCTTGAGAAAGGCAGTGTGGTGGAAATGTATTATGACATAATACAGATCATATATGACAGCTAACATCATGCTCATCAGTGAAAAGCTGAAAGCTTTTCTTCTAAGATTAGGACAAAAGGATGCCTACTCTCCCCACTTTTATTCAATATAGTATTGAAGGTCCTTACCAGAGCAATTAGGAAAGAAGAAGAAATAAAGGGCATCCAAATTGGACAGGAAGAAGTAAATCTGTTTCTATTTGGAGGTGACATAATATATATAGAAAACTCTAAAGAGTCCACACACACACACACACACACACACACACACACACACACACCTCATTAGAACTAATAAATGAATTCAGTAAAGTTGTAGGATACAAAGTCAGTCTATGAAAATTAGTTGTATTTCTATACACTAATAAACTCTCAGAAACAGAGATTAAGGAAACAATCCCAGTTACAATAGCATAAAAAATAATAAAATACCGGGGCACCTGGCTGGCTCAGTCCAGAGAATATGTGACTCTTGATCTCAGAGTTGTGAGTTCAAGCCCCACACTGGGTGTAGAGGTTAATTAAATAAATAAAACCTTTAAAAAATAATAACAAAATACTTAAGAATAAATTTAAGTAAGGGAGTTAAAAATCTGTATACTGAAAACTCTAACACATTGAAAAAAAAATTGAAGAAACAAATAAATGGGAAAATAGTCTGTGCTCATAGATTGGAAGAATTAACATTGTTAAAAAGTCCATAACACCCAAAACAATGTACAGATTCAGTGCAATCCTTATCAAAAATTTCAATGGCATTTTTCACAGAACTAGAACAAATAAAGCTAAAATTTGTGTGGAACCACAAAAGGCTTCAAATAGCTAGAGCAAACCTGAGAAAAAAGAACAAAGCTAGAAGCATCATGTTGCCTGATTTCGAACTATATTTCAAACTCAGAGTAATCAAAATAGTGTGGTATTGGCATAAAAACAGACACATAGATCAATGAAGCAGAATAGAAAGCCCCCAAATACACCCACACTTATATGGTCAATTAACTTACAACAAAGGAGTTAAGAAAATGATAATGGGGAAAGGATAATGTCTTTAATAAATGATGTTGAGAAAACTGGACATCCATATGCAAATGAATCAAATTGGACCCCTGTCTTACACCATACACAAAAACCAACTCAAACTGGATTAAAGACTTGAATATAAGACCTGAAACCATATAACTTCTAGAAGAAAACATAAGGTGTAAGCTCCTTGACATCAGTTTTGACAATGGTTTTTTGGATTTGACACCAAGAGCAAAAGCAACAAAAGCAAAAATAAAAACCTAAGGGCCACATCAAAACAAAAATCTGCACAGCAAAGGAAACAATAAACAAAACAAAAGGCAACCTATGGAATAGGAGAAAATATTTGCCAATCAGTGATCTGATAAGGGGTTAATATCTGAAGAACACATACAACTCCGTGGCAAAAAACCCAAACAATCCAATTAAAAAATTATCATAGGAAATGAATAGATATTTTTCTAGAGAAGACATACAAATGGCTAACAGGTACATAAAAAGGTTCTCAACATCACTAGTCATTAGGGAAATGCAAATCAAAACCACAATGAAATAACACCTGTTAGAATGGCTATCATCAAAAAGATGGGAGATAAATGTTGGCAAGGACGTGGAGGAAAAAAAAACCTCATGCCCTATTGGTGGGAAAGTAAATTGCTGCAGCCCCCCATGGAAAATGGTATGGAGGTTCTTCAAAAAACTAAAAGTAGAACTACTATAGATCCAAAGGAACAAAATCACTATCTCAAAAAGATACCTGCTCCCCCACATTCACTGCAGCATGGTTTACAAAAGCCAAGATATGGCAACAAGCTAAATATCCATTGATGGATGAATGGATAAGGTAAATGTGATTGGTTGATTTTACACACACACACACACACACACACACACACACACACACACACACACACAAATATTATTCAGCCATAAAAAGGTAGGAAATCCTGCCATTTGCAACATGGGTGGACCTTGGGGGCATTATGTAAGTGAAATATGTCAGACAGAGAAATACAAATACTGCATAATCTCAATTATATGTGGAATTAAAAAAAAAAACAAAAACTCACAGAAACAGAAAACAGACCTGATTGCCAAAGGCAGGGTATAAGGGGTGGGAGAAATGGGTGAAGGGGGTAAAAAGTTACAATCTTTCGGTTATGAGATAAATAGGTCCTGGGGGTGTAACCTACAGCCTGCAACTATAATTAGTGACACTGTGTTGCATATTTGAAAGTTGTTAAGACAGTAAATCTTCAATGTTCTCATCACAATAAAAGAAATTTTATGACTATGTGAGGTGACAGATGGATACCACACTAAAGTTAGTGTGTTAATCATTTTACAATATATACATATATCGAATCACTAGTACAATGTTATATGTCAATTATATCTCAATAAAACTGGAAAAAATAATAAGGATATTACATGTTCATTTGGACAAATCTCTAAAATGGAACAGTGAAGTAAGTAAGTATAGAAAGGGGTTATCATAACCTCTAAGGGGTTATAACTTTATTTTTAAAGGAGATAGATAGATGATAGGTAGGTAGGAGACAGATGGATAGGTATGCAGAAGTATGTAGATAGTTTTTTTTTTAAATTTAATTTTATTTTTTCAGTGCTCCATGTTCTCCTGCTTTCCATGCTCCATGCTCTCCTTAATACCCACCACCACACTTTACTATGCTTTAACATTCTGGTCATGATCAGAAGAAACTCTTAATATCTAGGCAGTTGAAGCCAGTATTGTAACTTAAGGAGGTACATGTTATGTTTTTTTTTTAATACTGTGTTTGGATTTCTTCCATGAGCATCTGGGTTACTTTTGAATTATAAAAAATCTATTCATAGAATAAAAAATGTATACAAATGTCAGGATAGTCACATAACTAAAGATAAATTCAGAAGAGGGATTAAATTGGTGAGAAAAGTGTCAGGGCTGCGGAACGATTCTCAGTTTTCTGTTGTGGGAAGAAAAGCCTACTTTTTCCCCCACAACATGTGAAAATGGCTCCATCTCTGATTGGAGAGGACTGTAAGTAGTAAATTCTCTTCATTGACAGTAGTTTTATTTTACAAAGTTGCTGTGAACACCGAATTAGTCAAAACTGAAACACTGTCCACAGGAGAAATGCAGGGTTAGGTTTCTCCAAGCCTCAGGTCAGTACATGTTCATCAATCAATAAATATATAACCTTGTTTTATGTGTGTTCCTGTTTAAAGACACCTTATTTCATATATACTGTTGACTCAAGAACACTGAACTTATAGCCAATGCGCACCTGAATAAAGCTTATCTAATATGTGGATTTTCTCCATCAGGTACATTGCAATCTTCTGTGCTTGGGAACGATAGATAGCACTTCAGCACAACACTCGGAGACTATTTTACTTTTTTAAAAATTTTTATTTTTTAAAAGACTTTATTTATTTGAGAGAGAGAGCGTGAGAGAGAGCATGAGAGGGGAGAAGGTCAGAGGGAGAAGCAGACTCCCCATGGAACTAGGAGCCCGATGTGGGACTCGATCCCCAGACTCCAGGATCATGACCTGAGCTGAAGGCAGTCGCTTAACCAACTGAGCCACCCAGGTGCCCCTCGGAGACTATTTAAAGAGCAAAATCATTAATAAATAGCACAAAAATGCAAAATATGTGTCACTAAATGGACTGCAAAATGATACCTGTTTACAATAAGAGAGCTGTAATGAGAAGGCAGAGTGTTACCTTGACCTTAGCTGGAAAAGTGTGCATTGGGTAACTCAAATTTTTTCTTGCTCTGTGCATGTCTACATATGACCACAAGAGTGCCATAAGTATTTTGGGGTTACAAATACATATTAGCAAGTAATCAAGTTCTCCAATACGGAATGCATGAACTATGAGAATTGACCATACATTTTTTACCAAAATGGATCTTGAGTGTGTGAAAATTACAAAATAGGATTTAACTGCATTATTGGGGGGAAAAATGCAGTCACCTCTACAAAGTGCCTAAAAAGTTGGTAGAAAAAGATATTAACATATAATGTCAATAATAAGTGAAAGTTTGAGATATTACCCACTGAAAAATTATTTGTAATATAAAGAAAGAATTACATGTCTATTAAATTATATTACAAAGCCATACTAATTAATATACTGGTATAAAACAGGTAAGTAGGGGATTAGAAAAAGTATAATAAAGACTCAGAAATATATTCACATACATAGAATCTAGCCTAATGGGGAGTGACATTAGAGAAAGAGGAGATTACTTAGTCAATGGTTTTTGCAAAACTGGATCACTTACATAGGCAAAATGAAGTTAGACCCCCTACCTTATAGAAAATATAAAGTCCATGTGAAGTAAATATTTTATTATGGAAATAAAACTATAAAGCCAATAGAAGAAAAGATAGTACAAGCTGGATATAGAAGAGAAAATTTAATTGAGAGTACAAAGAAAATATAAAAAAGATAAAAATGGAAATCAATGAAACAGAAAATAGAAAGCAATAGAGAAAATGAAACCAAAACCTGGGTCCTTTAGAAAGATCAATTAAATTCACAAATCTCAAAGAACAGTGATCAAGAAGAGAGAACACACAAATTACCAACAGGAAAGTGAGAAGGCATCCTTCAGGCAATAGGAAGATAATAAAGGAACATTGTGGGAAAGTTCATGATGAACTGACTCTAAGCAAATAAAGGAGAATCCTACTGAGTTTTTAAAGAAATGACATTGCCAATGAATCACAATCCCTCCTTGTCTATGGCTTTTTGGCTTCTAAAGCAGACTCCAATTTATCAAGCCCACACCCACAGAAAATAGGTTGCAAAAAGTGGTGACACCCCCAAGAAAGGCACTTTCTCCATCATCGCCTTTATTTTTTATTTTATTTTTTATTTTTTTAAAGATTTTGTTTATTTGTCAGAGAGAGAGAGAGGAGCGAGAGTGAACACAAGCAGACAGAGTGGCAGGCAGAGGCAGAGGGTCCCCGCCGAGCAAGGAGCCCCATGTGGGACTCGATCCCAGGACGCTGGGATCATGACCTGAGCCGAAGGCAGCTGCTTAACCAACTGAGCCACCCAGGTGTCCCCATCATCGCCTTTAGATGTGTCCGCAGAGCATAATGGCGGGAACAACCCAGAGGACACAGTCCAGGCTCATAGATAGCAACGGACAAGGAGACTCCTGTCCTAAAGCTGAACCAGAGTCCAAGCAAATAATTCTCTCCACTTCCAGCTCAGGGAGTCTTCACAATTACTGCTTGATGGGATTTGGTCATTGCTATGTACCAGTGACCCCTGTGTCTTGGATGTTTCCCTTTAGTGCATGTAGGTTTTTTTATGATGGTTATCTTATCCCTCTTTTCACCACAATTTTGGGTGTGGGAGGGGACAGACAATTTGGCAAATAATAAGGATCCCCATCCAATCTTGATTGAGAGGACTTCACATCATCCAGGTGTCACAGGTTTTAAGCTGAATGCTCTAACTGTATGAGATACTTGCAAGGTCTCCCTTTGGGAGAGGGCAAGTATGTTCTATGTGAAAAGAACAGCTCATGGGTATTTGCAGCAGGCAGGCAGTTGTGTACCGATACCTGTTCTCTCTCGCATGATGTTATAGAGTTCCTAAGCTATAGCTGGGCACATAGCCACCCTGCCAGAACAACTACTCTAGCTCCTTTGAAGCTAGGTATGACCACATGTCTAAGCTGTGTGGAGGGCAGATGAAAAGAAATGATGCCTGCCTTCCATTTCTGGGCCCTGTCTTTCCAAGGAATGTATGCACACTCTTCTTGTCTTTCTTTCTTCCTACTGGCTGAATGCTCATGTGATAGCGGGAGCCCAAGCTTACAGACCAGAGACCAAAGACCTTAAGCCAGATTAAAGATCTCAGGCTGTACTGAAACTCAGGCCAGAGATGCAACATCTTAGACCAGAGATGCAACCCAGGCATTGAAAATGACAAAGCAGTCTCACCAGTCCTGTACCACCAATCTGTGGGCTACAGGGAAAGCAAACTGTGGTGTTTTTTTACACTATTATATTGAGGGAGTTTCTTTGTTATGACTGCCTCTACTGGGACAATAAATTGATACACAGATTAGATCATATCAATGCCAGTGATTTCCTTCTGCCATGTTTGATAAAAATAAAGATTGTATAGAACTTTTCTTACATTGGTGGCCTGATAGGATGGAATGAGGAGGCTGGGAGCCATGCTTGAGAAATACTAGGTTCATGTCTCTGGATTTGTTTTTGTTTTGTCTTACTGAACTAATCAGTAAGCTTCTGTCTGGAAAGTGGAGGCTAAGTGGGTCTAACGAAGCTAACGAGGGTGTTTGAGGAAGTAAGGAAAGACATAGCATGAAACATTATGGAGAACAGGTTAAAAAGTGTATTTAAGACATTTTGCAGAGAAGTATATATAAAGTTATCCCCACTCCATCTTACTTCATTTTTATTAAATCAATATTGTTTATACTTTTGGAGCTGGAATTAATTTTTTTGGAGAGAGCAATGGTAGCAAGAAGCCCAGGAGGGCTATGGAACATTATAGCCCAGTAGGAAATAAAAAGTAAAAAATACCAGAAGCCTAAATTATTAAACACATTGCAGCCAATGCAGGGAGAGGTAAAAGGATGAAAAAAGGCTAAAGTCAGTGAAAACACATTTTGATAGTACAATTTTGGACAAAACTGACTTTACTTCCAGCTAATGAGAGGAATGTTATTATAGATTGATTTTTTTACCTTGAATTGTCTATGGCAAAAGGCAATGTTTCTTTGCTTAAATGACACAGATTTTTCCCTCTATGCTAGGATCCAATGACTTATTCATATCTAGGATCCAATGACTTATTCATTCCATAACTGGAGGCTTTTATCCACCCATTTTGCCCATCCCCTCAGCCCTCTCCTCTCTGGCAACCATCAGTTTTTTTCCTCTGTATTTATAGGTCTAATTATGCTTTTTTGTTTGTTTATTCATTTGCTGTCTTTCTAGATTCCATGTATGAGTGAAATCACACAGCATTCGTCTTTCTCAGTCTGACTTATTTCTGATTAAGCATACTGCTCTCAAGGTCCATCCATATTGATGTAAATGGCACCATCTCATTCTTTTTTATGGCTGTGTAATTTTTATGGCTGTGTAATAAAATTCTCTCTCTCTCTCTCTCTCTCACACACACACACCTTTCTTATCTATTCGTATATCGATGGACACTTAGGTTGCTTCCATATCCTGACTGAGTTTTAAAGATTTTTAACATTAGAGATTTGTTTATAAAGGAACTGCAGTTATGAATCAATGAATATCCCAGATCACCTAATTTGGGCCACCCAATAAATGAGTTTTCTAATAATACACTGGTGCTTTGAGAAGTATGTGAAATGGAAGCTATCAAGTATATGTTCTTAGCAAGCTAGTTTTAATAGAAGTTTCTGAGGTCCGGAAACTTCTTTCAAAAAACTGTCCCTCTAACAAATACTGCCTTATCCATACTAGTCACTGAACACTGAACAGTTAAATTCACTGCAGAAATATGAATCAACTGCATATCCCATCATCCATGACCCAAGATACCCTTGTGGTGAACACGGAGATGTGCTACCCAGATAACTCTTCGGTGAAGGACCAAGTGCCCCAGATGTCAACAGCCAGCCTACAGCTGATTGCTCCTTCAGGCTCTGCCTCACCAGCAGAATACTGCTTTGCCCAAAGGCTTGCCCTCCCTCATGCAGCCTCTGCCTAAAGACTGAGGCAAGTGGGATAAAAGCACAACATTTTGGGACCAGTATGGGACAGCTCGGATGGGCCCCACATACTCTCAGTAGGGTTGGCTGAGGCTCTGTCTGGACTGCTTCTCCTTCTGCCTAAGCCTACTGGCCCCCTTCCCTTCCTGATAGTGATCCCGATAAAGACCCCACAGGCCAAAACCCCATCACAGTGTTTCCTTCCAAAGAATCCAACCAGGCTGTCTGGGTGTCAAGACGGGTCTTAGAAAGCTTGCAAGAAGGTGGCTCACTTGTCATGTGGCCGGCAATGAGGACCTTTGTTTCTTAGTTTAGGAGTTAAGATGGTCTGGTGAAGTCCAGGCTCAGCAATATCTCCTTCAGAATTCATCTTCTCTTTGCTCACTCTAGCTGGAAAGTTGCCCTTGGCAGTCTGGAGAGACTTCCTCGGCTAGTGAAAGGACTTTCTGAACAACTGGCTCTCCATCTTTGGAGTGAACCAAATTTGGCTCACCCAAATTTGAACCCAATAGACTTCAATATTTTACAAAAAGCATTTTTTGTTTACTTATTTTTAATTGATTTTAGGCTTTTTGTTTGTTTTGCTTTTATTTATGTTCCTATTCATGTATTTACCCCTGAAAGCAATTTAGCAGGAAAATGATGTTTGTCTTACTGTATTTTACTCACAGGCTATGGCTGAAGAAAGGAGCCATGTTATTTTAGTACTGTATAGATGACTTAACAAGGAGTTTTGAAATGAATAAAAGTAAAACCATCACTAAGCAGAGCCAGATAATGGTCATTGCTTCTCATGCAAGCCAACAAATTCAAAATCATCTCCTGGCTTTGACAGTCCTTACTTCAGCAAAAGTGCACAGGAGAAACCAAAAGTTGGGAACCATTAAAGTATCTGAAAAGATTATTCAAAATCAAAGTCCCAAAACCTTGAAATCCATAACATCTCCACAATTAACTATGGTAAAAGACTGAGGTAAGAATCCTTTTCATTCCCTGAAAATGAGCCCAATGAAACAGGCTTCCTGAAAATGAGAGACAATGTAGTGAGTTGAATAGTGGCCCCCCAAATGATATGTTCAAGTCCTGATCCCCAGTCCCTGTGAATGTGGCTTCATTTGAAAAAAAGGGTCTTTGCACGTGTAATTAAATCAAGGATCTCGAGATGAGATCTTCCTGAATTTAGGGCCGACCTAGAAGAGAAAGGTATTGTCCTGAAAGACACAGGAGGGAGAGGTTTGAGACATAGAGGTGAATGCCATGTGAAGACTGAGACAGAGACTGATGTGTCTACAAGCCAGGAACACCAAAAATTGCCAACAGTCACTAAAAGTTGTAAGAAAGGCATGGAATGGCTCCTCCTCCAGAGCCTCCAGAAGGAACCACTCCAGAGCTGTGACAGAATAAATTTCTGTTGCCTTAAGACACCCAGTTTGCGGTAACCATAGGAAACTAATATAGACAGTGAGCAGCTACTTACTTTCACGGTGCCATGGGCTCCCCAGGGGGTGAGCTGAGCCCTGATTTGGGGCAGAGCCAAGTCTACTTTGAAGAGCCTGTGTATTTATGTAGCAGGGGTCATTGAAGAAATCCACTCGACATGTCTGCTTCATTAATGAGGCATCTCGATGGGACTGCAATCCTCTCTCTGGTGCATTACCTGTAGTGATTAATGATCAATGTATTATATTTTTACTTTGCAAACAATAAGTAAAATCGTGTTTGAGTCTAGAACTGATAGGGAGCGAAAAGCCACCCTCATCCCCTACAGCTTTGAATACTGACTTCTAGATTTGACCTGTAAAAACAAGATGAGCACCAGGCTTCAAGAGAAAGCACTCTCCCCTTGGACTCCCAGACTCTCTCTGACAGCCCCTCAGCCGACCCTCTGCTTCAACACCAGATAGGAAACAAACCAGGAAGACCCGAGAGACGAACAGCCAGAGAAAAAAGAGAGCCAACTGTCCAGAGAACAATACAAACCACACTTAACATTGCTCAGGGCTGCAGTCCAGGAACCAAGAAAACACACATGCCATACAGAACTTGAATATCTATTATTTAAACTGCCTTTTTCAAAAAGATTTTTTATTTGTTTCTCTATTTATTTGAGAGACAGAGCCCTAGCAGGGAGAGGAGCAGAAGGAGAGGGACAAGTGGACTCTGCGCTGAGCACAGAGTCCAATGCGTGGCTCGATCCCTCAACCCTGATTATCGTGACCTGAGCTGAAACCAAGAGTCGCATACTTAACCCACAGAGCCACCCAGGCACCCCAGTTTTTTTAGAGAGAGAGATAGCATGCACACATGAGCTGGGGTGGGAGAGGATAAAGGAAGAGGGAGAGACCCTTAAGTAGGTTCCACATCCTTTGTGAAACCCAGTATGGGGCTCAGTCTCCCAACCTGAGCTCATGATCTGAGCCAAAATCAAGAGTTGGATGCCGAACCAAATGAGCCACTCGAGTGCCCTTAAACTGCTTTTCAAAATCCTCATTATTTAAAATTATTAAGAATGAAAAATCTGTCTTCTCTCTATGCCCAAAGTTTTGTTTTGCTAAGCTCAGTGTCAGATCAATTGTTGATGTTTATTCTGGTATTTAATGAAAAGCACCCACCCCTCAGGTTATTGCCTTCTTCCCTCATACTCTCTTCCCTCCTCTTCTATTCTATTCTAGACGCTGTGGCTAAGATGATCTTTTTATTGAAATCTGATCATGTTTCAGTGGTTTAAGAACCCCTTAACTACCTCCAATTGTTCTTTGAATAAAACTCAAACTCTTCAACAAGCCCCAAGCCCTGGTCCTGCCTGTCTAGTTTCCCTTGTACCTCTAGCCCCTCAGTCACATTGACCTTCTTCAAGGATAATCTCCACCGTAAGGCCATCTTCTCTGACAGGCTCTTCCCACCACTTCTCCATGACCCTCACTCTTCAGGTGTTAGTTTAAATATCTCTTTTCTCAATAGAGCCTTCGCTGACCTTCTCAGACCACACTAAGACTTTCTGCTTTCCTAGAAGTTTGTTCTTCACCTTTGGAGCCCCTATCACAAGAATAATTCTATTACATCATTTTGTTTAACGTCTGCCCTGCATCTATACTCCATGTTCCATGAAGGTAGGGATCCTGTCTCCTGTGTGCACACACTCGGCACATAATATGACAACAAAAGTCACTGGATGAATGGATGCTAGCTAGCACCAGATTTCAGTACCCAATGGCACAAAGTATTTTGTACCATCCAGATGGTTCTGTCCTCAGAATGCCAGGAGAGAATATTTTTGTTTTTCTGTTTCAACAACTTCATTTGTATTTTTGGCCCCATGGGCTATCAGACTCCTGTAAGGTTGACCCGAAGTGGTGACACCGACATTCCACGGTCTTACGATAAAATATCAGTCCTTTTAATGTTTCTGTCATTAAACCCCTTTAGTGTGGCCCCAAAAGACCAACTTTATATTGGATTTCACATCATGATGAATAGGGCCATAATTCTTATAATATGAAATACAGAAACTCAAGGGTACACCAAATAGGGGAAGCCCAGTCAGAAGACTACAGCCTTACTACCTACTCCTTCTTTCCTCTTGGTCTGCCCGCTGTCACACATCATGTTGTCCCCCCTCATACTCTGCATATGGGATATCCTGAGGAGGAGTGGGATTTCTAAAGAAGGGGGGGGGTCAGGGCACCTCGTTTCTTTGTTGTATTTTACAAGACATGACAGTCTCCATTTGCTTGGTTATGTGGATTTATGAATTATATTATCTAGTTTAAACTAAACTTACTTTCATGAATGGGTAAGTGGCTAAAAGATCGCTGCAAATAAATCAAAGACAGAAGATCATTCTTTTATTATAAACTCTTCCTCAGCTGCATCCTGAGCTTATAAACAAGAATGATCTAACTAGATCAGAACTCTGGCCTCCCAAAATTTAAAATAATCAAGATCTGAAATGTGAATGTATGCCTATTTTGTCAGTAAATGCTCTAAATGTATATTTGGACACGTTAGCCCAATATACAGACCAATGACACCCCAATGATACTACCTTGAGATACTGAGGTATTATCTAATGAGAGTACTCAGCCACTATAATTAGCAACATATTTTTTAAATGTCTTTATTATCATTAACTCTAACTTTAAAATTGTCTATTTTCTGTGTGTGTTATAATCCATGCATAACATATTAGCATAATTTTATTAACATATTAACATTTTCTATGAATGTCACCAAGACATTTTTAAAATGCCTTTATTATCATTAACTCTAAATTTGAAATGTTCTATTTTTGTGTGTGTTGTAAGACATGTATAACGTATTAGCATATATATATAAAACTTATATGTGATTGAATTACCATTTATTTAGGAGTGTCAGCTGATAAAAAAATTACTGAAAGTAGACTATGATCACAAGTGTTTGTAAGAGGTCTGCTTCTAAATTAACATGGACCTGAGTTCAAGCCCCTGTGATACCTCTTACTGTTGGTGTGGCCTAGGACAATTTACTTAATGTCTCAAAGTGTCAGTTTTCATTTCTGTAAAATGGGGGTGCCTGGCTTAGAATACACTTGTGAGGATAAATGAAAGAATGTGGGTGAGACACTCACTGGAAATAGTGCCTGCTTACTAGATAATATCTGCTCAGTTACGTATTTATTCATTGATGCTGGGGCTCTGCACATGGTTCTTAGCTCCTGCAATCCCTTTCTGTACCTAATCCCCATTTGTCCTGTAAGATTCTCTTCTGAATTCACCTCCTTCAAGAAGCCTCCCCCTTAGTCCTTCCTTCCCGCAGGCTGGGTCAGGTGCCACTCCATAACATAATGTAGGTATCTGTTTACTTGTCTGTGTGTCTTCTCCTTGAGACTGCAGATTCCTCGAGTCCTTAAGAAGAGACTAGAACTCATTTATCTGTGTATCTTCTGCAACTTCAATACCTGGTATGAGGCAGGCACTCAAAGGAAAAATGTTTGTCAGCTGAATGAACAGATGCCAAAATAAAAATGTCCACCTGCTCTACCTTTCTCAGCATATTTGACCCCCTATGTTCTGAGTCACTCTTTTAACACAAGGCCCTGACTCATCTGTCCCTTAGAGATTATGGCATGAGCTGACCACATCAGGTTTACCGTTCCATAGGATTACACAGAAGCATTCATGTCTTACCGAGTCTCTCTTGAAAACGACCATTCCTTTTCTGCAACTGCACTATTCTATTTAACTCAGCAATGTTGCCTTAAAATACATATATGTACTCCACTCTATACCCAAATTTAAAATCTTTCTTGGGTCAAGTGTGTGGCTGAGAAGAGCTTAACCACATATGCCAGCCCTTATACATTCCAAAATTTCTTTTTGCCAAGTGTTATTCCAAGAACCTATCCAACCTGCCGAAGAGAAGACTGTGGCAGAAAACAAACACATAATGTTCGCAGTGTATATACTTTAAGTGCCAAAGTTTTCAAGTGTAAAACCTTAGGGTTTGGGGAATTTAATGTCTTCTTGATTAAAAGTATCTTACTTCCATTTTTACTTGAAGGTCAGGGAAACATTATTTTGTTTAGCTAATTAATTTTTTTCACAAGAGAATTTAATAGGAGGGATAGGTTTCTTTCATAAGTCTGGCGATAAATATAATTAACTATGTCAACAAGCAGAAGGCTATTACGGTATTTATAATATACTGGCATTCAAGTTTTGAGTCAGTATTTGAATAAATAAATGTCTCAGGAGGAAAAAAAAGCCAAACCTTACTGAAAATATTTGTATAGGTGTCTCTCAAATGCTTATGTATAAATCTCTAGGAAAAGCCATAAAATTTATGTATTTGCTATTCTGGCAACTGCTATTAATTTGCTCACTGGTCAGGAATTTCAGAACAGTTTTTAAACATAGGCCCAAGTCGTCACAGGAGGCCCCAAGCTAGGAACACCTGATTTCTGGGTGTCTGTGAATGAACGGGCACCATAGTAATAAAGTCCTTCCTACCACAATAGGAGTGGCCTTATTTGTTGTGGCCCCTGGAGTGGGGGTTGGGTTCTTCTATCCCTCTGTGGCCTTAGTGGCTGAGGTCTAGAGAGATGGCTTCCTAGCATTCTGGCTCCTAGGGGGAACTTAAAACATGCTTTTCTTTTCCTTTCTTTTTTTTTTTTTTTTTTTAGTATTTTATTTATTTATTTGACAGAGATCACAAGTAGGCAGAGAGGCAGGCAGAGAGAGAGGGGGAAGCAGACTCCTTGCTGAGCAGAGAGCCTGATGTGGGGCTTGATCCCAGGACTCTGGGATCATAACCAGAGCCGAAGACAGAGGCCCAACCCACTGAGTCACCCAGGGGCCCCAGAACCTGCTTTTCTAAGGAAACAATGCTAGAGCTCTGTGATTTTCAGGGGAAAAAGGTATCCAGTGGGAGGACTTTTTCCAAACTGCACATACCATCTCTCACCTTCCCAAGATTCGGAAAGGCTCCCAGTTATGAACTGTTACCTCAGGGCCACCACATGGAAGGTAGCTCTGTACCAGTTCTAGACTATCCTACAGTTAGAGTGCAACTGAAGAACAGGCACTTGCAATAGAATCTTCTGTTGTTGTATTTGTCATTCCAAAATACACATTTAAGCTCATTAATACAGGCAAACCAGAACAGAAGATGGTGCACTTGTCTAGGAGATAGCCATCATGGCTAAAATTAATTCTGGAATTAACTAATTCTGGAAAAGTATATTCCAGGCTCCAAATAAAGTCTCTTCATAAGTTTGGATCTGCTTATATTTGCTTAAGGCACATATAAACCATGAAAGTATAAGGAGTTACATTGTTTGTTGGGTTTGAAGAGAATTAAAACCAAGATAAACAGAAAAAATAAATTGGATTCTATGACAAAGATTACACTTACAAAAAGAAATATCTTGAATAAAGTTGAGACAGTACCTCTATATCCATTAATTCCTTCATAAATGTATGTTTGGGGGTTCTTGACAGGGAAAAAAGGGGATCATGCCCTCTTCTCCAAGGGGAGTGTTGTGACCGAGCATATGTTACATCATTCTAGGAATGATGGCTGTTTCCCTTCAGTGAGTTCCCTTCAGAAGCCAAGTGACTGAGGACAGAAGGACGTGCCAAGACGATTTGTTTAATGGCGAGGAGGAAGATGAGCTGGGAAGGAAGGTGTGTATGGGACCATAAACGTTGGAGTTCCTTAGGCTCTATTCTAGGTCCAAGTCTCTCTCTCTCTCTCTCTCCTGTCCTCTAACTGTTACAGTGATCTAGGAAGGGGTCCAGGCACACCAGGAATTCTAATTCCCATTTATACTTTTCCCACGCTCTCTCCCTCTCTCGCCCCTCCTTTCCCATTTCCTTCTCTGTGCCTGGGTAATTCCCACTCATCCCTCAGGTCCTGGTTTCGCTGTTTGCTTATAGAAAGTTTAGGCAGGCCCTCTAATAGCCCCCTTGATTAATTTAGGTTTCCCTGTTATTTGTTCCCATAACATGTTGGGCTTTGAAACGCTCATCCTATTTGTCAGCATTTGCTTAAGGTGTGTCTTCTGCTTAGACTGCAAACACGAGTACTGGTTGTGACTCCATTCCCACCACCTTGCATAGGACCAGACCCACAGGAGGGCCTCATAAATAACCACTGAGTGAAGTGTTGTATAAATGAAGAGATACAATCAGATGAAACAGGATGTGGAGATATTTCCAAGTGAGCTTCAGCACAGGTAGGAAATAATTGTCATACTACAGGGCATATGTGATATGTTCCTGACTATTATTAAATCCTTAGGTTAGGGATTTCTGAGTAAGGGAAAGGAGGGAGGGAGGAATATAGCTCCTAGGGATCATAGGTGTAAAAAGACATTTACACTTACCATTAATTTAATTTGTTTTAGTCATATTATTAAGTTAAGTTAAAGTTGTTAATAACTTTAAATAATGGCATGGAATCTTAACATCTATCAAAAAGAACCATATTTTTAGAGAATTAACAATACTGTCTTAGCTCACTACTCGGTGAACTTGCACGGGGGAGGAAGGTGTAATCATAGCTGTACCTAAAATGATAAATTTTCATGCATCCCCCACATACAAGAAATAATAAAATTAGGGACACCTGGCTCAGTCACTTAAGCATTTGACTCTTGATTTTAGTTCAGGTCATGATCCCAATGTTGTGAGATCAAGCCCCATATTGTAAGATTCTCCCTCTCCCTCTGCCCTGACCTCCCCCCGCCTCTCTCTTTCTCGCTCTCAAAAAACAACAATAATAAAATTAATAGATTACTTTGGCATAAGTCCATAAGAAGTATGAAAGTATCCTTAGAAGTGACTACCTTCTAGGTAGTAAGTTCCTGCTAATTTAAGTCCCTGAGTTTCATTACCCAACTTTATCCTCCATCCTATTACTTATACCATCCAGTTCTCTCCCCCTCTAATGCTGCAAAACTTTGCTTCCCAAAGAAATAAGTACTTCCAACAATTTATAAGAATTAAACGACTAACTAGCAGCATGAACTTATGGAACCATATTTCCAGTTTGGTGGCTGACGTTCTACATTTGTGTTGTGGAAAAGTTGTGCCCAACATCAATTATCACGCGCAGTAATAAGACACTTAATGCCCTGGAAAGTGTGAGGTACGTGGGCCCCTAATTGGGACCCTCACATTTCAGATTTCTTTTTGTTTTCTGCTTAAAATATTTTATCTTAATCCTAATGGATTTGACACACATCAATTTTCACATTAACTTAATGTCTGATCTTCTTTGACGTGGAACTCCCTTAAGTTTTACGCAGAGAAAGCAGTTTTCCAGGAAGACGTTATATGATGTGAAAGCAGGGCAAGACTTCCTAAGGTAGAATGATGGTGTGGTCGAGCACACAAGCATGAGGCAAAACCATGAACAGTCCAAGTGACGCACATGTGGCATTCTGGGCCGCTCAGAACGTGGGAAGCCTGCAGCTGAAGCGTTATGTGTCTGGTTATATATACCCGCCTTCCCCATGAGGTGTTTAGGAGCCAGGGCCACACACACCCATATGACTCTCAAGGAATAAGGAGAGTGGCAGATGGGGAAAGACAATTGTACCTACCTATTGCTCGGCTTTGTTCTAAACAGTTCTCGTACACACTGCTACACTTGGAGCTCCCTGGCTGCACAAAAAACAAATTGTGAAACATTTACAAACCTAGCATACAGTCAGACTTTCAAAAAGCAAACAGGACACACGGAACACTAGTAACACCAGTAATGCTCCCAGCAGACAACTTCACTTTCCGACACAGGAAGTGTCTGACAGGAAACTGAGATTTTGGGTGGGGAGCGGGGACTCCTGTGATAGTGCATTCCCTGGGGGCTGCAGAGGTGGGTCTGAAGCAGGGAGCCATAAAGGCTGCCAATATAAGGCCTATAGCCTGAGGGTCACTGCTTTGCTTGGGAGGTCCCATTCTAGGACTCAGTCCCAGTCTCAGCCAGAAAGGGTGATTTCCAGGACACTTGTATAAACACTCAGTATTACCAAACCTCTATCTAACAGTGACAGATTGGAGCCCTACTCTATTGAGGTTATGCCCAGCTCACTTTCCATCCCTGAAAATCTTTTCCATCAAAGGGTTGAAATGATCCCAAATATGGTAGATAGATAGATAGATAGATAGATAGATAGATACCTTCAATAATGGAATGAGATCACTGATGTCTTTAAAAAGGGCAATATCTATACTTCAGAAAGATCATTCTGGCAGTACCATGCAGAAGGCTTTGGGGGAATGAAATTAGAGACAAGGAAGGGGTTTTCAGAATCATGAGAGCAAGTGAAGACCAGAACTTAAAAGGTGCAACAGGAATGACAGAGGTTGGGTAGATGCAAAAGATTTCATGGTAGACTCCTAGGTCTTGAAGCCTGAGCTGATATGGAGTCCAAAGTGTGAGAAAAACAAAAGACTGCAGATTAATGACAGGACAGCAGTGCCATTAATATACACGAGTAAATCAATAGAGGATTGTGGTTTGGAGTCATGGAGAAAATGCTGAGTTTAATCTCAAGACGAACAATGTAATGTTTATGGCATTATAGCTGGAGAGATAGGTAATGGCTGAAAACAGAGAAGCTGGAGGAGTGTGTACACAAATGTCATGACAGAAAAGAAATCAAAGACAAGGGCAAGACCAAAGACAGAGAAAGGATGGTAAGGTCAAGGGCTTGGGATTGCAGGGGAGGGAGTAAAAGAAACTCAGATACAAAGAAAAAATATTATAGCAGCATTATCAACAATAGCCAGACTATGGAGAAAGCCTAAATGTCTATCAACTGCTGAATGGATAAAGAAGATGTGGCATATACACAATGGAATGTTACTCAGCCATCAGAAAGGATGAAATCTTGCCATTTGCAATGACATGGATGGAACTAGAGTGTATGATGCTAAGTGAAATAAGTCAGTCAGAGAAAGACAAATGCCATATGATCTCACATGTGGAATTTAAGAAAGAAATCATATAAGCATATGGAAAGAGGGGGAAGACAGGAAAGAGGGAAACAAGCCATAAGCAACTCTTTTTCTTTTTTTTAAAGACTATTCATTTATTCAACAGACAGAGATCACAAGTAGGCAGAGGCAGGAAGAGAGAGAGGTGGGAAGCAGGCTCCTTGATGAGCAGAGAGCCCAATGCAGGGCTCGATCCCAGGACCCTGGGATCATGACCTGAGCTGAAGACAGAGGCTCTTACCCACTGAGCCACGCAGGCGCACAACTCTTAATGACAGAGGACATCCTGTTGGTTAATGGAGGGTAGTGGGTGGGGGATGGGCATTAAGGAGGGCACTTGTGAAGAGCCCTGGGTGTTGTATGTAAGTGACGGATCACTGAATTCTAGTCCAGAAACCAATACTACACTATATGTTATCTAACAAAATTTAAATTTTAAAAAAGACGCCAAAAAAAAATGAAAAGAAAAATGTAACTTACTTTGAAATACACCAACAATAAGATATGTTGATGGATGATAGCTACATAGGATGACAGGGCAAATTCAGTGAAATGTTAATTGTAGTTAACTGTAGACTCTTGATGGTGAATGCATGAGTGTTCACTGCATAATTATTTCAACTTTTCTGTATGTTTGAAAACATTCATAATAAAATATTGG